>NC_132905.1:79301140-79604170 GCF_047675955.1 Chlorocebus sabaeus
CATTACACTTCACTCTTTGTGTTTCATCTTCCATGGGTTCTGTCAAATGAATAATGGCATGTATCCACCATTACACTGTCATTGAAAATAGTCTTACTCCCCTAAAAATCCCCTTTTTCCCTCTTATTCATCCCTCCCTTCCTCACCCTGAACACCTGGTAACCACTGATATTTTTATTATCTTCATAGTTTAACCTTTTCTAGAATGTCATATAGCTGGTATCATCTAGTATAGTATTTCCGGATTGGCTTCTTTCGCTTAGCAATATATATTTAAGCCTCTTCTATCCTGGTTTTTCTTTTTTTTTTTTCCTTTTTTTTTTTTTTTTTTTTTTGAGACAGAGTTCCACTCTTGTCGCCCAGGCTATAGTGCAGTGGTGCCTCCTCAGCTCACTGCAACCTCCGCCTCCTGGGTTCAAGTGATTCTCCAGTTCACTGAGGTTCAAGGTTCAACCTCAGCCTCCCGAGTAGCTGGGGTTACATGCATCCACCACCACGCCCAGCTAATTTTTGTGTTTTCAGCAGAGGTGGGGTTTCGTCATGTTGGCCAGGCTGGTCTCAAACTCCTGAACTCAGACGATCCACCTGCCTCGGCCTCCCACAGTGCTGGAATTACAGGTGTGAGCCACGGTAAGCCATGCCTTTTTATGACTTGATAGCTCATTTATTTTTATTACTGAATAAGTTTCCATTGTGTGAATAGGCCACTGTTTATCCAACTCATTTATTGAAGAATATCTGTAGCTTTCAAATTTTAACAATTTTGTATGGAACTGCTATTAATATTTGTGTGCAGGTATTTTGTGAAAATAGATTTTCTGACAGTTTTACTAAATTCTAAGGAAAATGATTGCTAGGTGCTATGGTCCGAGTATGGTTAGTTTTGTCAAAAACTGTCAAACTGTCTTTTAAACTGGATGTAGCATTTTGCATTCTCACTAACAATGAATGAGAATTCCTATTCTTCCCCATTCTTATCAGCATCTGACATTGACTTTGGGATTTTTGCCATTCTAGTATGTGTATTGTAGAATCTCATTGTCATTTTAATTTGCAATTCCCTAATGACACATGATGTTGAGCATCATTTCATATGCTTATTTACAATCTATATATCTTCTTTCATGAGGTGTCTGTTCAAATCTGTTGCCCAATTTTACTTAAGTTGTTTGCTTTCTTACTGTTTGCCTTTTAGTAGTTCTTTGTATATTTTGAATACCCATATCTTTTCAAGTATGTGCTTTGCAAATATTTTCTCTAAGTCTTTAATTATAAAACCCATGGACCTCTAATGAGAAGATCAAATCTGTGAGGTTACTTTTGCAAAATCACATTGCTGATAAAGACATACATGAGACTGGATAATTTATAAAGAAAAAGAGGTTTATTGGACTCACAGTTCCACTAGCTGGGGAGACTCACAATCATGCCAGAAGGTGAAAGGCACATCTTACATGGTGGCAAACAAGAGAAAATGAGAGCCAAGCAAAAGGGGAAATTCCTTATAGAACCATCAGATCTCCTGAGATTTATTCACTACCCCGAGAACAGTAAGGAAGAAATTACCACCATGAGTCAATTATCTCCCACTGGGTCCCTCCCACAGCATATGGAAATTATGCGAGCTACAATTCAACATAATTTAAGATGGGATATGGGTGGAGACACAGCCAAACCATATCATTCTACCCCCGGCCCCTCCCAAATCTCATGTTCTCACATTTCAAAACCAATCATGCCTTCCCAACCTTCCCCCAAAGTCTTAACTAATTTCAGCATTAACTCAAAAGTCTATAGTCAAAAGTCTCATCTGAGATAAGACAAGTCCCTTTTGCCTAGGAGCTTGTAAAATCAAAAGCAAGTTAGTTACTTCCTAGATACAATTGGGGTACAGCCATTGGGTAAATATAGCCATTCCAAATTAGAGAAATTGGCCAAAATGAAGGGGATACAGGTCCCATGCAAGTCCAAACTCCAGGAGGGCAGTCAAATTCTAAAGTTCCAAAATAATCTTCTTTGACTCCATGTCTCACATCCAGGTCACATTGATACAAGAGATGGGTTCCCAGGCTCTAGAGCAGCTCCAGCCCTGTGACATTGTAATGTACAGAACTCCCTCCTGGCTGCTTTCACAGGGTGTTGTTGAGTGTCTATGGCTTTTCCAGGTGCATGGTGCAAGCTGGGGATCTACCTACCGTTCTGGGGTCTGGATGATGAGGGCTCTCTTCTCATGGCTTCACCAGGCAATGCCCCAGTGGGGGCTCTGCATGGGGGCTTGAAACTCACATTTCCCTTCTGCACTGCTCTAGCAGAGGTTCTCCATGAGGACAACACCCCTCAGCAAACTTCTGCCTGGACATCCAGGCTTTTTCAAATATCCTCAGAAATTTAGGTGGTGGTTCCCAATCCTCAATTCTTGACTTCTGTGCACCCACAGGCTCAATACCACATGGAAGCTGGCAAGGTTTGGGGCTTGCATCCTCTGAAGCAACAGCCTGAGTTGTACCTTGGCCCATTTTAGCAATGGCTGGAGCTAAAGCAGATGGGATGCAGGTTCCCATATCCTGAGGCTGCACACAGCAGGGGGACCCTGGGCCTGGCCAAGGAAACCACTTTTTTTCTCCTAGGCCTCTGGGCCTGTGATAGGAGGGGCTGCAGCAAAGATCTCTGTCATGCCGTGGAGACGTTTTCACCATTGTCTTGGTGATTAACGTTTGGCTCCTTGTTACTTATACAAATTTCTGCAGCCAGCTTGAGTTTCTCCTCAGAAAATGGATTTTTCTTTTATATCACATTGTCAGACTGCAAATTTCTGAACGTTTATGCTTTATTTCCCCTTTAAAACTGAATGCTCTTAATAAAACCCAAGTCACTTCTTGAGTGCTTTGCTGCTTAGAAATTTCCTCTGCCAGATACCCTAAATCATCTCCCTCAAGTTCAAAGTTCCACAAATCTCTAAGGCAGGGGCAAAATGCTGCCAGTCTCTTTGCTAAAACATAGCAAGAGTCACCTTTACTCCAGTTTCCAACAAATTTCTTATATCCATCTGAGACCATCTCACCCTGGATTTTATTGTCCATATCATTATCAGCATTTTGGTCAAAGCCATTCAACAAGACTAAGAAGTTCCAAACTTTTTCACATTTTCCTGTTTTTCTTCTGAGCTGTCCAAATTGTTTGAAACTCTGCCTGTTACACAATTCCAAAGTCACTTCCACACTTGCAGGTATCTTTACAGCAGCACCCCACTCTAACTGTACCAATTTTACTGTATTAGTCCATTTTCATCCTGCTGATAAAGACATACCTGAGACTCGGTCATTTATAAAGAAAAAGAGGTTTAATAGACTCACAGTTCCACATAGCTCGGGAGGCCTCACAATCATGACTGAAGGTGAAAGGCACGACTTAACATGGCAGCAGAGAAGAGAGAATGAGAGCCAAGCAAAAGGGGAACCCCATTATAAAACCATCAGGTCTCATGAGACTTATTCACTGCCATAAGAACAGTATGGGGGAAACCCTCCCCCCCGATTCAATTGTCTCCCACCAGGTCCCTCCCACAACAGATGGAAATTATGGGAGCTACAATTCAAGATGAGATTTGGATGGGAACACAGTCAAACCATATCATTACTCTTGCATGATGATCTTAGGGACACTGTGTTTTGTCATTTGTATGGCTCAGATAATCTGTCTACTCTTCATCCTCTACTTCCACATCAATATCATTTGAGTTTCATGACTCAAAGGTGACAAATAAATCTCCCATATTCATTTACTCAACAATAACCCTGGTCACTATGGCAGGATTTTCCAAGCATATTTAATGCACAGAATATCTGTGCTAAACCTGACTCTGATCATTGTGAAAAAAACCAACCAACCAACCAAACAAAGAAAAAAACCCCGCACATTTGGAAGCACCTAACCTATTCGCCCTCAGTGTAATAGATTGCATTTCATAGTCCGTGTTCGACTGTAACTTAAATTATTCTAATTGTCTTCATTTGCCCAAAAGAGAATTCCAGTACATATAAAAATATCTCTCTAACTGCCACCAAGTATTCTAAGAGCCCCAAAGAAACATTGCTTATGCACTCAGGCATGTGTGCTTTCCTGTCTGCTGCTATGAACAAAAGAATTATTTGAGTGGCTTTTGCCGCCCTGTTGAATGTCTCCTCGTTTCCCTACTTCATAGCCTTGGACAGATATTGCTTATTATTTCTAGCAGTGAGCACCACCAATCAATAACTTCTTTTTAGGTTCATCTGATCATGATTATTATTCTTTTATGGTAGGTTCCAACCAAGAAAAAGCCATATTTTCCCCACACTAAAATGTTTTATTATCAGGTATAAGTGCCAACTTAAAAATTTCTCCAAATCTAAGCAATGGATTTACCTGTTTAACTTTCGTGAATAAAGACTTGTCATGCTCCTTTTCTCCATATTGTCAATTACGTGCATGCAGACATTAACTTTTATGACTGGGCAGGGGAAAAAAGTCATGTCAAGCTATGGGTTACATGAATAGCTTTCCTAGTTGCAGAGAACCAGAAGGATGACAGAATGAAATGGAATCACCTTGTCATTAATGGCTTTAAAGATAAAGGAATGGAGTAATGAACCAAGGAATACAAGCTGTCTCTAGAAAGTGAAAAAGACAAAGAGATTATTCTCCGTAGCTGCTAGATAATAAGGCAGCCCTACTCAATGCCTTAATTTTAGCTCAGTGAGACCTGGATCATATTTCTAATCAACAAAATTACAGGATAATAATCTTTTGTTCTTGTAATCCATTCAGTTTGGGACAATTGCTTGCAGCAAAAAATGAAAAAGTAGTAGAATACCTGAATTGGTCCACAGCATGGGAGAAAAGAAATGGAACCAAAGCCAATTTGACTTCATAATCCACTCACAAATAATTATTTATCACACATCACTAGCTTGCTGATGATTTAGGTGTCATCAATGGCTAAATAATTGTTTTGTTTTGTTTTTCTTATAGGAAGTAGACTAGTGGGATAAGTTGGGTTTTACCCAACAATTTAAATTGCATATTGGGATAGTCAGGGAAAATTAGTTATAGAGGTTTTGAAAATATAAACTTAATTTTATGGTTCTACTATTTGCTAATCATTTAATCTTAACAAGCTTTTTTTTTCAAGTGGTAGTTTTAGCAACGGTGCAGAGGATGATAAAAAATATTAAATAATGTTGTGATAAATATATAAAAAATATGAATTATATGTATATATTATTTAAAATGAAAAGCACATGCATTGCACTTTGAAGGAACTCAGTAGGTAAAATGCAAACTATAGGTCGTTGTGCTTAAAAGGTATTCAGTTACTGATATTTATGTTATTATTAGAATTACACAGTTTCTTCCTTGTAATCTCTCTTTCCTTCACTGTCTGTTATTTGTAATGTTCACACATTTATTTAAATATTTTAAATTTATTTTATTCAATAAATGTTTATTAGGTTCATATTATGTACCAAGCAATATCCTATATGCTCAACATACAACATTGAAAAAGACAACATTTTGACACTCAAAGAATATACATTTTAGAAGGGATGATAAACACAAAAACACATACATGTATAAGTTTACATGCTGCAGGGTGCTTTTTTCACGGTGTGTGTGTCTCTTTTCTCTCTCATTCTGTTAACACTGCTTGATATGGTTTGGCTATGTCCCCAACCCAAATCTCATCTTGAATTGTGGCTCCCATAATTCCCATGTGTTGTGGGAGGAACCAGGTGGGAGATAATTAAATCATACGGTTGGTTTCCCCCATACTGTTCTTGTGGTAGTCACTAAGTCTCATGAGGCCTGGTGGTTTTATAAGGGGTTTCCCCTTTTGCTTGGCTCTCAGTCTCTCTTGTCTGCCACCATGTAAGATGTGCCTTTTCTCTTCTGCCATGATTGTGAGGCTTCCCCAACCACGTAAAACTGTGAGACCATGAAACCTCTTTTTCTTTGTAGGTTATCCACTCTTAGGTATGTCTTTATCAGCAGCCTGAAAACAAACTAATACACTGCTTTCTTGATTAATTTAGTTATTATTCCATGTAGTGTACATTGTCCACTTAAAATTTAGAAACAACAAAATATGATTAAGGAAAAAAATGTATATTGTCTATTGGGCAGACAGATGACCAGAAATTTGTTTTTATCAAGAGACCTACTCCTGAATACTTCGTGATAATGAAAATAATGAGATATCAGTTACTAGGAGTTAAAGGCATTATAGATAAGTGCTCTGATACAGTAGCTATTGCATATGTAAAAATTTTCCGAGAACTATAGAATTCATCACGTTACAATAAAATGCATAAAAGGATCAAATATTTGCATATAAGTAACAAAGCTATAATAGTATTAGGATAAAACAAATTACATAAAGTCTGGGTTAACTAAACCTGTGAAAATGTGACATCCATACATGAGATTATAGAAGGATGCTTAATGTATAAATATATTTTAATAGTCTAAGAAACTAAAAAAATCAAAAGAATATTTTATGTATGTGATAAAGTCCCAATTACTGTGCTTTCTGTGGTAAGAATTCTAACAAAAATATAGAAAAAGTAACTTGATATGAGTGGAAAGATGTGATAAATCATCAAGTCACAAAAGTGAAAATAAATGCTTCATGGCCCAAACACATTTTGAAAATCAAATTGTAATATTTTGATGAAAGTTGTAAAGTAAAACAATTTTCTAACAGAAATGTAACTTTATTTGGTCAGGTGTGTGGCTCATGCCTGTCATCCTAGCACTTTGGGAGGCCAAGGCAGGTAGATCACGAGGTCAGAAGTTTGAGATCAGCCTGACTAAGATGGTGAAACCCCATCTCTAATGAAAATACAAAAATTAGTCAGGCGTGGTGGCATGTGCCTGTAGTCCCAGCTACTCAGGAGGCTGAGGCAGGAGAGTCGTTTGAACCCCGGAGGCGGAGGTTGCAGTGAGCTGAGATTGCGCCACCACACTTCAGCCTGGGTAATAGAGCTAGACTCCATCTCAAAAAAAAAAGTGTCTCTGTGTGTGTGTGTGTATATATACACCTTGGAAACTATCAAGTAATTGCAGAGACACATATGAAACACTGTTTGTAATTTTCAGAGCCTTATAAACTACATATTCAAACTGGGGACACAATTAATGAGAAAGAAATTAGAATATTATTCAATGTTTCAACTTCCAACAAATTTAACAAGATTGCAGAAGATCAAGTGCTTTTTAATAGCTGAAAAGTAAAGACCTTGTAATGATCCAGTAATGTGGCATCACATCAGCTAAGCAAATTATGACTTATCCTTTTAGTCTACAATGACAAAATATTATGTGTCCCTCATAATGGTCAGCACTGTGCATGGCCTACATACATTTACATTCTACGGCCTCTGAAATTCTTTCAGATTCGCACTAAATGACCCCTGCATCTGACTGCCAGAACTGCCATTCTTGTATGCCCTAAATTCTTCTTAAATCCTCATATCTGGGGCATTATCACATTGCTGTGGGGGGGATTGTTTGTTTTTTATTTTGCTCAAAATATTTATTAATTGTTTTTTCCTCTGGCTAAATCATCTTGACCATCTAGACATGTTCAAAGGAAAGGGGAATATGATGAATGGATATAGTGGTTTCTTCTAATAGGGAGATATATTTAATCAGTTATTAAAATCTCTGGTACTTGAAATCCTTATTATGTATTCAAATTTAATTGGAAAATGAAAAGTATTTGTTTCGCATTATTTATTTATAGCAGTTATAATTTAGTTCCTAATGTCAGGGACCTTAGGAGTTACATATGCATAACTGGAAACATAATTTAATACCAAAGCAACTGATAGTCTGATGACTTGCAAAATCGTATGGTCAGCCTGACTTTCTTGGAATGCTAAGGAGATAGTTTAACACTAATTTTTCTACTCTACCAAACTTGAGATTATTGTGTAGTTTGGAACCATCTAGTACTGCATTTGAATCTAATATCTGCCATAAAATCTACATGAACATGGAAATGTATTTGATGATACTCATTCTTTTTTTCTCACCTGTAGTAGGAAAATATTGACCTCGCCATTGAGAAATCTCAAATGTAAAGAGTACTCTGAGATAGCAGTTAGAGCATTTGTAAACATGTTCAGAAAACTATACAGTTCTTCAGGTTACAATAAAATGCACAGATAGACCAAATATTTGTATATAAAAAACAAAGCTAAAATAGTATTAGAATAAAATAAATTATGTCAAGTCTGGGCTAGAAAAGTCTCCGTAAATATATCCGTACATGAGATTATACAGGATGGTTGATATATAAATATATTTTAATATGCTAAGAAACTAAAAAATTTAAAATAATCAAAAAAAGAACTTTTATTTTTTGGTAGATAGAGAAGGCTAGTCTACTAATCTTACTTTTAGCTATAATTAATATATTTATATTTATATACTTCTAATGAGATGTTATTTCTATTTCTACAAACTGCTTCAAAGCCCCTTAACATTTAAAAATTCTTAACTCTATTAGTACTTGCTATATTTGTTTCCATTTTTTAAAGACATAAGCTTAAAAATCTGGTATTTTATCATAAGCTACTATAAAGCTTGTACTTACAAGCTAATACATAGACCAATTAATGATTTGCTTTTCATGAATCCTGAAGGGAAGAGGTCCAGAGATCTGTAATAGTCTGTCTGGAGTTTAGGTATAGAGATCACAGCTTCCAGGTGGTTATCTACTATATTAATTTTGGGGGTCTGTAGTAACAAAATATCATAAACTGGGTGGATGAAACACAAATTAAGTCACAGTTTTGGAGGCTAGAATTTCAAAATCAAGGCATTGCCAAAATTGGCTCCTTCTGTGGGTTGCCAGGGAAATTCTGTTCCACGCCTCCCTCCAAGTTTTGTGTGCCTTGAGGCATTCCTTGGCTTCTAGATGGTTTTCCTTCTGTGTTTTATATCATTTTCCTTCTATTTGTGTTTGTCTCTGTGTCTAACTTTTCTTTTTATAAAAGGACATCATTCATACTAAAGTAGGGCCCACTCTAATGACCTCATTTAACTTGCTCATCGCAAAGATCCTATTCCCAGTAAGGTCACATTCACAGGTACTTAAGTTTAGGACTTAAACAACTACATATATATATATCTGGAAAATATTGACCCCTCCATTGAGGGATATATGTATACTTTTGAGTGTATATATGTGTGTGTGTGTATATATATCCTTTATCACTTCTCAGCCTTAAGATCAAGTGTAGTATCTGTTCTTATTGGTTCTAGGATATATGTGTAGAATGTGCATAGGTATACATGTGCCATGGTGGTTGGCTGCACCCATCAACAATCATGTAGGTTTTAAGCCCCGCATGCATTAGGCATTTGTCCTAATGCTATCCCTCTCCTTGACCCCCACTCTGTGACAAGGCCCAGTGTGTGATGTTCCCCTCCCTGTGTCCATGTGATCTCATTGTACAACTCCCATTTATGAGTGAGAACATGTGGCGTTTGGTTTTCTGTTCCTGTGTTAGTCTGCTGAGAATCATGGTTTCCAGCTTCATCCATGTTCTTGCAAAGGACATGAACTCATTCTTTTTTTAACAATTGCATGGTATTCCATGGTGTATATGTGCCACATTTTCTTTATCCAGTCTATTATTGATGGGCATTTGGGTTCATTCCAAGTCTTTGTTATT
Source organism: Chlorocebus sabaeus (assembly GCF_047675955.1). NCBI lineage: Eukaryota > Metazoa > Chordata > Mammalia > Primates > Cercopithecidae > Chlorocebus > Chlorocebus sabaeus. The sequence goes on from NC_132905.1 coordinate 79,310,863, forward strand.
GTAAATAGTGCTGCAATAAACATATGTGAGAATGTGTCATTATAGCAGAATGATTTATAATCCTTTGGGGTACTTAAACACCTTTTGAGGAGCACATAATTCTACCCATAGTAGCAATGTAAAGCAAAAGATTTACTTTTTGATTACTTTCTGTTTCTTGAAACAATTAATATTATAGCAGCCTAGAGTTTGCTGTTGAAATGAAACTTCCAATTATATATTAAGTGATTTGTAATGTTAAAATGATAATTAATGAGATAAAGTCTAATTCTACTAGACTAATACGTGGGAAGAATCCAGGATTTAATAATGTGAAAACTAGCTTATAGTAATTATAGAATATAGCCTGGTTTATTCAAATACTCTCCCAAAAAAGTCCTATTCTGGCCCATTAAGTTCCAAAGGATTTCATTGCATTGAAATCTTATAAAGTAGTGGTGCCCAACTGGTTACCATTGAGGAACATGAATAAGAAAAACACATTCATAAAACTGAAGAAGTGCCAAAAGCATCTGGTACTCAGTATCAAAGAGCACAAAGTAAATAGAACTTGAGGCAACAAGATGAGAGAAAGAACATAAAGAAATTGCAGGGGGCCAGATTATACTACTCTTCTATGTTGGGGATTGTTTTCCCTAAATCTCAGGATAAGGCATAAAGGCTTAGCAGAAAGCAGAAACTTTGAGTTTGAGATATTATTATGGGTGGAGGTAAACATTTGTTTTCAGAAGTAACAGCACACCCAGAATGTGAAGGCCAGGAATCCTAGAGGAGAAGAATGACCCAGGGAAGTGTTCTCAGAATTTCGAGTGCTTTACTGCTCTAGGCACTTAGGTAAATTCTAAAAAGCATGGGGATGAGGATCCAAGAAGTCAATCAGAAAGCAATTGCTAAGTGACTAAAATGCTAAAAGCTTTCAATAATCTTACTTTGCAGCAGAGGTAAAATTAGACTGCTGGACGGATGTGGAGAAATGACAGCAAAAAATGCCTTCAGTTTAGACTTATTTAGACTATGCCCTATAATAAAATGCGAAACCAGAAAAAGGTAAGCCCTACAACACTGGCTCAAAACATCTGAGTTGTTTATAGAGACAAGTAATTTGCCCTTACTCTAACTTCTGTTAGGGAACAAGCTAATTCTTCCTGAAGGAAAACAAAAATAAAAATACCTAGTAAAATTTTCATACACAAAGTACAATATTCAATTTTTAAAATTTTCGGTATTAATATAAAAAAAATCAAAAGATTAAAACCAAGATAAACTCCTACAATATAAACAGCTCTACAGGTGATCCAGACAACGAAGTTATCAGACATGGAATTTAAAACAAACCTGATTATAGTATTCTTCCCTTATCCATGACAGATATGATCCAAGATCCACAGTATAGTTCCAAACCATATGTATATTAGCTTTTTTATCCTTATTAACTTGAGAACTTAAACCTGTTAACTAAAAGAATTCACTTAATGGCTTCTTTTTGTCATGTCCAAATTGCCAGCATCACAACTCTTGTGTTTTGGAGTCATTACTAAATAACATAAGAGCTACTTAAACATAAGTGATGTGATACCAGGAAAATCAACTGGATAATGATAACAGCTACTAAATGACTAACAGGCAGGTAGTATGGATACTCTGGACAAAAGGACAGTTCATATCCGAAATGAGATGGCGCAACAGGGCGCAAGATTTCATCAAGCTACTCAAAATGACACACAATTTAAAATGTATTAATTGTTTATTTCTCAAATTTTTAATTTAATCTTCTCAGCCCATAGTTGCCTGCAGGTAATTGAAATGGCTGAAGTGCAACCATGAATAAAAGGGGATTGCTGTATCGTATTTAAATACATCCATGTCCAAAACGATGAATAGCAAGATTAGAAATTATATCTGAAAAAACTTAAAGGTATATCTGCTACCTGATGACTTTGGGTGACTCATGCCACTAGACAAGCAAGAACTGAGGAGTTAGCATATTGGCAAAGATAACTGCCCCTAATCACTACAGGTAGTTAGGTCATTTGTTACATAATAGAAAGAGAAATACATTGCAACACTTCAGGACAACCTTTGGTATTCCCATGCCCATTTCTATCTGCAAATAAGCAAGTACAACAAATAAAGTCTGATGAGAATACGACAAGTAGGATTTCAACTACGAAGTCCTGAGTCAACCAATATGACAAGACACTTTTGATCAGCATGAAGGTTAGCTGAAAGGGGGAAACTAAAGAATGGAGAAGAGAAAGTGGAGATTTTGATGATCAGTTGTGAATTCAGGACCAAGTGAAGCAACAGGAATTAGAGTTTGTCTCATTAGGCCTTCCCTTGTAATTGTTCTGAAAATTGTAATAATCAAATGGAATCTTAGTTAGGCTGAGCCTTAGATGTATAAAAAATGGGAGAAACAATTGAATCTTTGTGGTTTAATCGGGGACTGTGTTGGATGGAATAACTCATCAGAGTTTCCTTTAGCAACTGGCATAGACATTCACCAACTTCAGTGATTCTTGGCTAATGAAATTTGCAGCTGCCCTCTTCTCCATGAAATTGCTAGAATTATTTCCTCTGTGGTACAGTATGCACTCCAGAGCTTCCTCGTAACAACAGCCTGGAGATAGCCTTCAGTTGTGATGACATACTTGCCTCCATTTGTTCTTCAGCCCTTATTCTTAGAGAATTCTTGATTCCCTGAAATATATGGTTCTAGTGCTAGAGAATCTGTCATGAAATCACATCTCAAATTGTTCTATTGCCTTAGAATATTCTTGTCTAAATTATGACAAAGACATTCTATAAGAGAATATTATAGGCTGACATCTCCCATAATATATATAAAAACATATGCCAAGCCAAACAAAAGCCAATTAAATTTACTTACATAGAAAAATATATCAAAGATGAACTGAGTTTATGCTAGGATTTTAAAATAGCTTAACTTTCAAAAGCAATAAATGCCTATCACTATATCAATGTAATAAAGAAAAAATATGATAATCTCAATGGAAGAATTAATGATATTCTTAACTTGATTTAAAAACATTAAACCAACATATCCAAAATGTTCAGAATGGCATTTCCTGCTAAGATTGGAAGCAAAACAAGTTCAGAATCAAAACACTACTTCTCTTCAACTTCTGTTAACGTTTCTAGCCAGTTCAGTAAACAAACAAACAAGTAATAAGATTTGGAAATGAAGAAAAAATACATTGTTGTAATTGACACATAATATATACAGTGAAAAAATTCAAAAGCATCAAAAGATAAAATGAGAGGATTAATAAGTTAATTTAGCAAGTTCTCTAGATACAAATTCATTATAAAAGATGATAAGCCTCCATGTATTGGAGGCAATAAAATTTTAAACCTTAATGAAACTGCTAACAACAGCACCAAAGAACAAAACAAAACAAAACAAAAAAAACCCACCAAAAATATTAGGAATAACGCTAATGAAAACCATGGAAGACATATATAACAAAATAAAATATTCTGATATAATTTAAGGACAATGTAAGTACCATTCTCTACAAAAAAGAAAAAGAAAAGAAAAAGGACAGAAAGTCTAAGTAAACAGAAATACGTATCTTGTTCCTAAATGGAAAATCTAGCATTTTAAATATATCAGCTTTGGGTCAGTTGATCTACAAGTTAAAAACAATTCCACTGAAAATCTGAGAAGTGTATATGTGTTTATGTGTAAGCATGGGTTGTATGTTTGTATGTCCATGTAAAAAATGAGAAGTTGCTTCTGAGTTTTATATGAAAAGGCAAAAATACAAGAAATGGCAACACAATAAGTAAAAACAAAAATAGAGCTTTTATATCATGTACCAAGTCTTATGTTAAAGCAATCAATAGTTAATGTAATGTTAACATAAATGTGGAAAAATATATTGATAAAACAGCATAGTGTATCTTAAGAAACACTGACTCACATAGCTTTATGATTTATAACAAGTGCTGTTAACCTGCATTAGTATTTTATTTTCAATAAGTGGTGTTGATTTAATAAGTTGGGTTCATTGGACATCCACATGAAAATATGTGGACCCGTATTTCAAATCATACAAAAAATCAATTCCAAATGCCTTTGAGACTTAAATGTAAAATATAAAATTACAAATATACAGAATAGCTTAAAGGTTTATATACCCATACAATATACCAACATAAATAGTTTTAAGATAAAAGCACAAATTACTAAATATAAAATAAATATTTGTGAATTTGACCATATTAAAATGATGAATTTATGTTAATTAAAATATAACAGTATCAATGAAAAAGCAACCCTTAGCGTAGAACAATATATTTTCATTGTGTCTTATATAAATAATTTCTGTATATCACAAAGACAATTATTAAACAACTCATTAAAAAAGGGGCAATATATTTGAATAGATTCTTCATAGAAGATGCTATCCAGTAATTGAACTTATACAAAAGTGTACATTATTGGACACCAGAAAAATACAAATTTAAGCCACTTTGAGATACTATAACATAAAATTGGCTAAACTTGTACAAAACAATTACGTGAATATATTATGTTTAGGCAAACATGCAGAGAAACTGGAATATACTTACAATATAGTTTGGAGTCTAAAGTTCACCAAAACTGAAAATTGTTTGTCTATTTATGTCCATCATTTGGAGGCCTTATGGTTCAGTTATTTCCTCCATGGGTATACGCCCAACAGCAGTGTATACTTAGATGTACCATAGATATGTTTAAGAATATTAAAGCAGTATTGTTGGTAATATTCAGTACCAGAAAATAAAATAAATGCATATAGATATACTATATTCATAAAATGAAATAGTATAAAGCAATGAAATGAAGAAACTGTGAACCCCACTTCTGATAAAACTAATAAATGCAAATTTTAGCATGGGAAGTCAGACATAAAAAAGAGTACCATTGTATATTCCCAGTCTTTAAATTTCAATAACAGGAAAACTCAGGCTGATGGAAGTCAATAGTTAACTTTCAGTTGGAGATACTTCTGGAAGTCAACATGGAACCAGTCTTTTGGGATACTAGCAATTTTTTATGCACTTCTAATTTGTGAAGTATATATTTGTATAAGTCTGTATATAATTTGCACTTCAACAAAAAGAGTTTAGATTTTAAAAAATAAAATTCTAGGCCTGGCATGGTGGCTCATAACTGCAATCCCAGCACTTTGGGAGGCCGAGTGCTCCAAAGGTCACTAGGATCACGAGGTCAGGAGATCGAGACCATCCTGGCCCTACTAAAAATACAAAAAATTAGCCAGGCGTGGTGGCGGGCGCCTGTAGTCCCAGCTACTCGGTAGGCTGAGGCAGGAGAATAGTGTGAACCTGGGAGGTGGAACTTGCAGTGAGCTGAGATAGTGCCACTGCACTCCAGCCTGGGTGACAGAGTGAGACTCCATCTCAAAAATAATAATAATAATAATAATAATAATAAAATAAAAATAAATAAATAAATAAATAAATAAATAAAATTCTAATGTAAGTTCCCTAACCACAGTACAATTAAATTGGAATCGCACACACATGTGTGTTTAACTTACATTAAAGTATAATAAAAACAAAAATTTTAAATAGAGAATGGTTTGAGCTGAATAATAATTAAAGATTTAATATTAAACACCTATGGGATGTATCTCAAGCCATGTTCAGCAGATAGTTATAGCCCTAATATGTATGTTAGTAAAAAAGAAAGACTAAAAATAATCTATGATTCTTCTCAAAAACTAGTAAACAAAAACAAAATCTAAGGAAAGTATTTTAAAATACTTAAGAACTAAAAACAATAAGATTAAGTGAAACATATTCCTTTCAATCATTACAGAAAAATATTCAAACTATCTTCTCACATACTCCAGAGTAGATAACCCTAAACTGCTGAAAGAATGAAATTTGTACAATATATTTAATTTTATTGTTAAGAAATTAGAGATGGAATGGATGTTCCATGTATAAGTCTGTTTCACACTGTTATAAAAATGGCCCAATGGAATTTATAAAGGGAAATGGTTTAATTGACTCACCGTTCCGCATGGCTGGGAAAGACCTCAGGAAACTTACAATCATGGTAGAAGAGGAAGGAGAAGCAAGGCACATTCTGCACAAGGTGGTAGGAAGAAGTGCTGAGCGAACGGGAAAGAGCCCCTATAAAACCATCAGATTTCCTGCGAACTGACTTGCTATCACAAGAACAGCACTGGGGAAACTTCCCTTATGATTCAATTACCTCCACCTGGTCTCTCCCTTGACATGTGGGGATTATTGGGAATCAATTCAAGATGAGATTTGGGTGGGGACACAAAGCCTAATCATATCATTCCAAAAAAGTGGCTGCCTTCTTTCCAGGTAAGAAAGTAGAGGCTTTGCATTTTCCCTTCCATACTTTGTTTCCCTTCATGGTTTTTCTCCAGGAGTATCCCTGGTGATCCTGTGTGTGTGTGCACGTGTGTGCGTGTGTGTGTGATTAGAAGAAAAAATTATCAATAGATTCAAATTAGACTAAAACAGAGTTTAAGGGGGTGTGTATAATCCAACCAAGTATGGATTTGAGTGTAAAGTAAGACATAGACCCTTGAGACGTCCATCCATGTTCCTACTACAATTGAAAATCATTTCATCTCCACTCTTCATTTGAACCTAATTCTACATTTTTGACATGATGCATTATCAGCATGTTCTGTACTATTCACAAAATAATTTGTTTCAGTGCTCACACTACTACAACTAAGTTTTTTTTTGCCAAAAAATTAAAAGCAACAACAGCAACAAAAACACCTTAGCTTGTGTACATGTGTACTTTTTTTTTTTTTTTTTTTTGAGATGGGGTCTCACTCTGTCATCCGGGCTGGAGTGCAGTGGCATGATCTTGGCTCACTACAGCCTCTGTCTCCCAAGTTCCAGCGATTCTCCTGCCTCAGCCTCTAGGATAGCTGAGATTACAGGTGCATGCCACACACAGGGCTATTTTTTTTTTTTGTATTTTTAGTAGACACGTGGTTACACCATGTTGGCCAGGCTGGTCTTGACCTCCTGACCTCAGGTGATCCACCTGCCTCAGCCTCCCAAAGTGCTAGGATTACAGGTGTGATCCACTGCACCTGGCCACAATTTTTTTTTAATCTCATCATGTCTATTTCCATCATCACAAGGAAGTGAGCTACTTTTAATCTAGGTTACTGTTTTTTCATAGTAGGCATTCAATAAACACTATCATGATTCAGTTTGACTATGTAGATAGCCAGTAAGGGAGTCTTGAAGACACAGGTAATTGTCCTGAGCTCTGTGTTTGACATTTGCTATAAGTAATGCACTGTATAAATATGGCAATTAATGACAAAATAGATTATTTTTCCTTTTCAGGTTGCCTTTATTTCTCCTGTTCTTCAGAATGCTTGTAAAAAATTACAATTGCAGTAACAGCACTTTGATTGGTATTATTTTATGAATCACAACTTGGCTAAAACTTGTACAATGCTCCTGCTACATATATATTTTAGCTCTGTCCACAATATACTATTTTTTTATGAATCTGTGTTTCAAAGTGATATTTTTCCCTACTGTGGATGGTTTTAGTTACATAGGATCAAAAGCATTGTTTCCAGAAACTTATAAAAGCAGTCATATGAGAGTCCACACTAACATTGACAGGTATAATGAGTCTTACTAATAAAAATACGTGATTGTATAAACAGGAAGCATGTAATCAAGTAAACTGATTTATATGTGTGGGTTTTTGTGTGATTTGATAAGTAAAAATTTAAAAATCAATTCAATTTCTCTTGACCTTCTGGGGATAATTTATCACACATTCATGTAAGCATATTAGAAGTATAATATATTCACTGAGGGTATCTTTCATGGATATTATAGACATATATTATAAAAATGCTACAACTTGAGAGTGTTGTGCAAAAATACACTCATCCATAAATCTGGTCATATTTTACTGAATTATCCTAGAGTGTTTGGCAACTTGTTTTCTGCAGTAAACATGCTGACTGATTTTAGTGGTCTTTTGAGTATAGATTCCCATCTCATTTTATTGCTGTGATAAAATGTCAGCAAAAATGTATGCTTTCTTTAATGGCCTCTAGAGAAGGCTGAACCTAAATCAGAAAGTAACAACCATGATGATAAAAAGCATATGTTTTGGTATTTTGGGTGTAATCTTTTGTATTTGCTGAGGAGACATTTTGTATTGGGGACGCTAAAGTTTGTAAGTAGTACATATCTCTAGGTGAATATTGAAGGTATTTAAAAAGTCTATTAAATGAACTATTATTTCCTATACTGCCACCAGTGAGTCTTCTCTGTAAAGCTAATTTGGTATGTCACAGCAGAGTTTATCCTGTGATTCATAGCAATATTTTAGAGAGTAATGCCAGTACAAATGAAAACACATATTCTCAGCTTATTGCCCTTGGCAGTCCCCAGACAGCTATGTGTAGGTTAAAAAAAAAGTTCCATTGAATAATAGTAATTCTAAAAAGAAAATTTTGAAAAACTGTGTTTGTGGGTGTAAAAATTAAAACCTGATGGGCATCCCAAAAGCAAAACAAATTGTTATTATTACAAAGCTAATTAATGTATCTTCCAGTGAAGATTTAGATGAGGATATATATATTTTGAGCATTTTATACTCACTTCTAAAATTTGAATTCCCAATTACAGGGATTGGAATCTTACAACCTAATAAACACAGTGGGATCTAGGTTCTCATTATGTTGATTATATGCCTCTATTATGTAGAATTGATTTAACTTATATCACTCTTTTTATAATGAAGTAATTTACTATAATTTTGATGTCTCACATCAGTAGTTAATTATTTTTAATAAATAATCATCACGTGAGAGATAAGAAAATCTAATAGTATAAATAAATTGATTATCAAAAAAGAAAAGTTATATTTAGAGGAACTAATTAGGGCGGAGGGTTATAGTGTCATGATAGAGAGTCTGGTGGATTGTGTATGTACAAAATAGAAACAGAGAAGCACAGCAATAACAATAAAAACTTGGTCATTAGACCGTGGTTTCCAAAATAAATTTTAAAAATATAAAAACATAATTGATGATATTATTTTAGATCCTAAAATATTAAGAAATAAAATATGATATAGTAGAGATAAAAAGGATGAACCCAGGAAGCTTATATATGTAAAGAATGAATTCAAACTAGTTTGTGGTTTTAGTCAAAAAGTTTACATTTTCTAAGACAAAATTTGCATAGCTTATGAACAATTTATATTGTAGTTTTTTTTTTTTGAAATATTCAGTCTGATGTGCTTCACATGATGTTTTAGAATGTTTATGTTATTTTAAGGTAATATTGAAAGTAACGTGTCAAAATGTAAACTTTTAAAATTTCTTGTGGAGAATTTTATCAGTTAGCTATTTCTGTGAAATAATCCACTCCAAATTTAGTTGCTTAAAACAAAACTTTTTTTTTTTTTAGGTTCCTGAACATGCCAATCAGCAATCAAGGTGGGAGCAGCTGAATTCATCCACATGTAGCTGATATTAGCTATGGGACAGCGAGAGACCGTATTTTAAACTTGACTTGTTAGCTCCCTGTATACTGTCTCATCCACCAGCAGTCTGGGGAGGTGTGTTTGCATATAGGGGCAGAGTTATGAGCAACACTGAAAAAATTCTGCATTCCATTGACCAAACCAAATCCAAAGGACAACCTACACTAAAGAAATGGTGAAACAGATTCAATTCCTGATGGGAAGAGCTTCAAGCAGCCATGCAAGTGGCAACAAGAGAGGGAGAAATGAAGAATTGCAATCATTTTTGTAATACATCCCCCTACAATTAAGATCGCATTTTTATCAGGCTACTGTATGTAAAGGTATTTAAAAGAGAACCTTATACAAGTTTAAAAGTGTTAAAATATTTGAGTGCTTTCCACTTATTTAGATAAAACTCATTTCAAACTGAATATTATCTTGATTTCTTTCACAGCTATGTAAGCTTAGGGTATATGTTAGCATGTGTGTAGGCGGATGTTTCAAATTTGTATTATTTTATGATTATCATTAGAGATGTAGTACATAGTAATACAACTACATATTTCTTAGAATCTAGGATCAATAATCTTTTACAAATATCTATTTATCGTGTACTTGACATCATGCTTCCAAGTGACATTTTATCCATATTTGGCCTGAATCATTAATTCCTATTAATTTTTATGAAACCATGCAGTTTAATTAATTTTTAAAGGAGCCATAATAAGTAATTTTAAACATTAATATTTAACTTAACTCTTTAGAAATAAAATGGAACTGGTTGATAACTAAAGGTTAATCCACATCCAGAAAGACAAATTCAGTAATTTTGATATTTACGACCTGTGAACAATGGCACAGTTCCTTGATTCCCTGCCACGCTACAAAAAGGTGATTAGTAAGTAAAAGAAATTTTGACAAACACAGTTTTAGTTCATCCAGTTTGCTGATAAACCTGTTTGTACATAGACACGGCTTTGGTCATGTAACTATTTCCCCTCTCTCTTTTAAAAAGCAAGCAATAAGCAGAGAAATAATACACTTTTATAGGGTTAAAATAAATCAAAAGACAATGTTCAATTTTATCCGATTACATGGAAAGTAATTCACTAGTACTATGCCTCCATTTTTCAAATGTGCACTTCACATGCATAAACCTTAAAGCAAAATATATGAAACTTCTGGATTCTAAAATAAAATGCAATCTAAGTAATGAAGGAACACTAACTCTTAAATTTTAATTGGGTTATAAAAGTAATCATCCCACTCTTGGAAAGCTGTTATCCCTATTAAAGGCATACATTAATATCCCATACATGGTTAATTATGTCCACTCTCTTTTAATGCTGTATTTCTGAAGTGAATCACAAATTGAGAAAAAATGCATTAGGTGTATAAAATTACATAGTTTGCATTTTCTATTTATTTAATCACCGAGAACATGTATCTAATAAAATTTATTTGCTCTACATTGCTAATAAACATCAAAAAATAATTCCACTCTAAATGCTGAACCAAGATGTTCACTTATAGTACTAAATTAAGAAATGCCTTAAAATAAAACATTAAAGAAAATCATGCTAAAACAAGTGAAGAGGGTAGTGATTTTAACTGTTCTGCAATTAATTATAAATCTACATGCTAAGCTTCAGAATCCTATTGCTAAATAGAAAATTTGGCTTATTTCCTCCCTGTTGCCACCATATTTACCATTTAATAATCCCATAAAATTATAATGTGAAGAAAATTGTATTCATGATAGCCTGAGGAGTAGGCAGTAAACCTCTGCAGATCAATGTATTCAGACTTTTGTTGTTGTTTATTTAACTTTCATGGTAATGTGAGGAATAAAAAGACTGAGCCTTGCTTGCCTGAATTCACCAAAGCTCCCTTCTGCCTTTTCTATTATTTTGCTTATGAAGGATTCAGTTTCCCATATGCCTCAAGCCAAATGTGAACAACACTGTTTTATCTGACCCTGACAAATTGTGAGCTCTCAGTCTTAAGGAGAATGTGTGAGTTTTTGGTCAGGATGGGCTTAAGGACTATACTTCTGCAAAAGCTGTTGGTAACCAGCCTGAACAGATTTTTGCCACATTTATTATCTTCAACTGATTTTCTATCTTTCTGTTTTCCAGGTCATTGATTTTTTACTTTCATGTTTCTTCTTTCTCTCACCTGCTTTAAGTGGATTTTGATTTGCTTATTCTATTTTCTTGAGATAGGAAATCAGATTATTAATTTGAAATCTTCTCCCTTTTCTAATGTACGTATTCAGTGCTATAAATTTCCCTCTCAGCATTACTTTAGGAGCGTCCCACATATTTGATGTTTTATTTTCATTTTCCTTCAGTTTTATATATAATTTTTATATAAATTTTCTCTTTGACCATTATATTATTGAGAAGTATGTTGTTAATGTCCAATGTGGAAAATTACCTGTTTTTCTGTTATTAGCTTCTAGTTTGAATCAACTGTAATCAGCAAATATAAAGTCTGCCTGATTTCAATGCTTTTAAATCTGTTAAGGGTTTTAGGTTGTTTGTTTGTTTTTAGTTTTTTTTTTTTTTTTTTTTTTGGAGATGGAGTCTTGCTCTGTCACCAAACTGGAGTGTAGTGGGGCTATCTCGGCTCACTTGCAACCTCCGCCTCCCTGGGTTCAAGTGATTCTCCTGCCTCAACTCCCGAGTAGCTGGGACTACAGGCGCCAGCCACCACGCCCGGCTAATTTTTGTATTTTTGGTACAGACAGTGTTTCACCATGTTGGCCTAGATGGTCTCCATCTCTTGACCTCGTGGTCCACCCACCTCTGTCTCCCAAAGTGCTGGGATTACAGATGAGAGCCACCAGGCCTGGCCAATGTTGTTTTATTTGTTTTTTGTTTGTTTGTTTGTTTGTTTTTATGACCCAGGATCTAGTTTATCTTCATTTTCTATGGGTGCTTACAAAATGCTAATTTTGGTATTGTTATATGGAGTGCTCCATGTCAATCGGATTCTGCTGATTGTGGTGTTCCAATCTTCTCTATTCTCTCTGTCTAGTAGTTCTATCAATTGCTGAGAAAGGAGTGTTGATGTCCACAATTATAATTGCAAATTTGTCTATTTCTCCTTTCATTTCCATCCGTTTTTGCTTAAAGTGATTTAAAACTTGTTTTGTGTTTTTTTTGTTCTTGTTGTTGTATAAACATTTAGGAGTGTTATATCTCCGTGGTGAATTGTTCATCTTATCATGATGTAACATGACTTTTGTCTCTAGTAAGTTTGTTCTGAAATCGAATTTACCTGATACTTATATGGCAATTCTTGATTCTCTTTAAAGCTAATGTGGGCATGGTATATCATTTTCTGTCCCTTTACTGTCAGCCTTTCTATGTCATTGTGTTTGTATTTATTTTCTTGTAAATAGCATATACGTGGAACATTTTTTTTTTTCCACTCTGTTATTCTGTCTTTTAACTAGTGTATTTTAAGCTATGACATTTAAAGTACCTATTAACATGTTAGGGCTTAAGTGTGCCATTTTATTATTTGTTTTTTATTTGGTCCACTTCTAGTTCCTCTTTTTATTTTTTTTTAAACCTTCTAGTGTTTCACTTCAATTGTTTTTAGATTTCGATCTCAATATACTTAAAGTTTGCTGTTTTTGTTGTTTTAGTATATCACTGAATAGTTTTTTAGTGGGTGTTTCAACTATTACAATACACATGCATAAGTTATCACAGTTATTGAAATTTTATCATATGTAAATTATAGAATACTTACTTGAATTAGGTCCCTTTTCTCTCCTGGTTATTATAATTATCTCAAGTATTTCATCTACGTACATTGACACAACTAAAATTATGTTATATTATTTGTTTAAATAAACAAAAAGTTTGAGAAACTCACAAGAATGAGTCTAACATATTTTATCCATTTTGATGTTCTTGTTTATAACTTTTATTTCTTTGCTGAGATAGCATATTTTTTTCATTCTCATTGCCATATTCTTGGCTCTTAGTATATTGAGTGATTTTTAAATGTATCCCACACATTTTGTCTGTTGTGATAAGAGGCTCTAGGTTCTATTAAAATCTTTTCATTTAAGAGACATTCCCCTTAGGTAGGTTTATCAGGCAGATCCCAGTCTATTTGCAGGGGTGGGGATGGGGATGTAGTTTAAATGATACTTTTGTCCTTAAAGTTTTTGGGATATTATTTTGGTCTACTTGGTTGATTTCATACCACTGAGGTTGATCTGGGCTGACACAGATCTAATTTAATCTGATGAAAGACCAGGCCCAAGAACAGGCCACCTTATGTCTCTCCATGGGGGAGAGTAATCTCAAGGTGTGTGGATGAAGAGGTTTCCTGGGTGGTGCTTGTTGTGATAGTGTCCTCATCTGTTTGTGCAGGGTAGGGAGTATTTCCTGGGCTAGGCATTTGTTATGTCAGGATCCCTATTGTATTATCTCAGCCACTCCAGTGTCTCTGACCAAAGATGGGGATTTCAAACTGGACAAGAGAAGACAATATTTTTCCTGTTGGTTTATTGTTGGCCGAGTTTCTGGTTGATCCCACTTGCCAGTGATTCATGCTTGCCTGGTATGGTCAGATGGAGCTCTGCTTGATCTCAGGGAAGAACAAGATTGCCTGGCTGTCTTCTGCTGCTAACTTGAGAAACAGGAAATGCCAGTCTGGCTCACTTTCTCCTCTTGGGGTTTTGGGGAAAGCTTAGGATGTCCTTTGATTGCTTTTCCTCCAATTACGTGGTCTCAGACCACTTTTCCTTCCTTTGCCTGTCTGACAGAGTGCTTCTTTGGTTGTCACTCACATTATTTCAAGGATTCAAGGTTATTTCTTGGGGGAGGATGGGAAAACATTGCTCTGTACCAGCTTGTCCAGAACCAGTATCTCCTTATTTTTCTTGTGATGGTTCAAACCTTTTTCCAATTAATCTTTCTATTTTGAGAACTTCTTTTTGTGAGTATTTACGATTATATTTAGTGGTAAAGATTTCCCTTAGTTTTCCTCTATCTGTGAATGTCTTTATTTCCCTTTAATACCTGGAAGTTATTTTAGATAAATGTATAATTTGTAGTTCTTTTCTTCTAACATTTGAAAAATGTGCCACTCTCTTCTGGTGTCCATGATTTTGGATGAGAAATCTACTGCCATTCAAAATAGGTGTTCCCTTTCAAGTAATGTAGAATTGATTTTTAGCTTCTTTCAATATTTTTAATCTTAATTTTCAAAATTTTTGTTTTTATGCATCTTTGTGTAGACTTTTTTTGACTCCCCTATTTGGAGTTTTACTTAGCCTTGTGAACCTGTAGGTTTCTAATTTTTTTTTTTTTTTTTACCAAATTTGGAAATGTTTCTGTCATTATTTCTTTGAATACATTTTCAATCTATCTCTTTTCTTTCTCTGTGCTCCCAATAATATAAATATTAGCTTATTTATTTTTGTCCAACAAGTATCTGAGGCTCTGTTATTTCAGTGTGCTTTCTCTCTGTTGTTCAGATTGGATAAATTGTATTTGTTTGTCCTCATGTTCATTGCTTCTATCCTCTGTCATCTCCATTCTACTATTTAGCCCTTTGTGCACATTTGTTGTTCTTGTTGTACTTTTCAGTTTTATAATTTTGATTTGGCGCTTTTCATGACATTTATTTCTTCTCTAAGACTTTTAACTTTTTAAATTTCTTTCAAGAGAATTCAACTTTGCTTTTAACAGCTTTTTTGATGATGACTGTTTTAAAATTTTTGATGGAATTTTAACATCTAATTTATTTCCATAGCGATTTCTGTTGATTCGCTTTTTTCTCAATTTGTGATTTTCCTGATTCTTGGTATGAAGAATAATTTTCAGTTGTATTCTTGAAATTTTAAAATATTTTATAATATTTACATACAATGTTATATAACAAATATATAGATAACATTTTGGATTGCATTTTATGTTTTTAAGTTTGCAGTACACCTGTTGAGGTGTGGCACCACGGCTGCATAGGTGTTTTTGTTGAACTTACCACTGAGCTCCACCAATACTGTTCTGGAAAAAGCTCAGCACTGACTCATACCACCTTGTTGTCTCTGAGTGAGAGTGCATGCTTACTTTCCCACTACCCCACAAACATTAGGCAAAATGCAGTGAGATGGCTGACATATACCATCTTATTTAAACACGGTGGAGGCATAAGCTTGGCTCCTCATAGAGCTGATAAGGGGAGAGATGAGGCAGAGAGCCATGTGGGCCTGACCTGCATCACCTTATTCTGCCTCCGTCATAGCAGTGGGTGATAAAGACTGAGCTCCACACTAAGCCTTGCTCATGCTGTTGGGGAAGGTAGCAAAGTGCCCAGTAGTCCTGACGCACACTGCCTCATTCAGTATCATTGTTACCCTGTGAGAGCTGAACTTCAGGGAATCACTGGACCCCAGTGACGCTAGGTGTGTGGAGAGTAGAATACTGATTAGCTTGAACTCTCGATGCCTTGTTCGATCTCCCTGATGCTAGATGACTCAGCTCCCTCTTAGGCCTGCTGACAATAGTTGGAGAAGGTATAATTCCGAATACATTAGCACAAAGTTGCACTGCTTTGTTAATTTTCCTTTCAGCTGGGTGGAAGTTCTCAGCTTGCCAAAAGACCCCACGAAAACTAACGTGGATGGGACAATGGAGTATTAACTACTGCCCCTAGACAGGAGACAGATCTTTTTTTTTTTTTTTTTTTTTTTTTTTTCCAGACAGAACAATATTATCTCAATAGAAGAATCAGGGCAACACCTGCATCCACAGGCAGGGGATGGGAGATCAGCCCTCTGCTGGGACCCCATGAAAATGCCCGTGGTGGAATCAGAGTGCTGTTGCCTGTTTCTGCAGAGCAGGGTGTGGGATGGAGTGGAAGATCTGCTCTTTGGATGACTTCTTAGAATCCACAGGGTGTATTTATGTGTATGTGTGCATGCGTGTGTGTATGTGTGTGTATAAACAGAGATGTATGTAGTAGATAGCATGCCACCCCTCCAGAGATGTCCGTGGCCTAATCCCTTTAATTTGAAAATATTTTATGGTACATAGCAAAGGAGGCTTTGCAGGTGCAATTAAGGTTATGGACATTACAACAAAAATATTATTTTGAGTGATATATATGGGTCCAATATAATAGCATGGGCTCTTAAAATTAGAGAAATTCTCCTGGCTAGGGTCAGATAAATGCAATGAAAGAAGAATAAGAGAAATGTCACAGACAGTGAACTCAGGCCATTTTGGTTGAGAAAATAATTCGATACAACATTGCTGGCTCTGAGATGTAGAAGTATATGTTTTAAGGACCAGAGAGAGATGGCTAAAGAGTCATTCTTTCTTTTTAATAGATGTCTATTCAAATATTTTGCTCATGGTTCTAATCATATTATTTGTATTTTTATTGTTGAGTTTTGTGTTCTTTATATATTCTGAATACAAGTACCTTATCACAGTGGTGCCCAACATTTTGGCACCAAGGACCAGCTAAGTGAAAGACAGTTTTTCCATGAATTGGGGAAGTGGATGGTTTCCAGACAAAACCATTCCACCTCAGATTATCAGGCATTAGTTAGATTCTCTTAGGGAACACACAACCTGGTCCCTCACGTGTGCCGTTCACAATAGGGTTTGTAGACTTATGAGAATCTAAGGCCACTGCTGATCTGACAGGAGGTGGAGCTTAGATAGTAATGCTCACCTGCTACTCACCTCCTGCTACACAGCTCAGTTCCTATCAAGTCATGGACCAGCACCGGTCCATAGCTCTGGGGCTGGGGACCTCTGTCTTATCAGATACATGATTTGTAGTTGCTTTCACCCCTTATCCAGATATCTTTTCACATTCTCGATTGTGTTTTATTTTGAAGGAAAAGGATTCAATTTTTATGAAGTCTTATTTATTGAAGCTTATTTCATCACCTAACATATGTTCTTTCTGCAGAATATTCCAGATATAATTTAGAAGAATGCATTTTCTGACGCCATTGGGTGGAGTGTTCTATAGATGTTTATCATGTATAGTTGTTCAAATTTTCTATTATTATTTGATCTTATTCTTAGTTGTGCTATCCATTACTGAAAGAGTTTGTCAGTCTGCAATAATTACTGTTTGACTACTTTTTATTTCAAATTTTGGTTTTTGTCATCACGTCTTTTGGTATTCTATTTTTAGGTTCATATATAAGTGTTCTGCCTTCCTGAAAGACCTACACTTTTATTGCAATAAAACAACTATTTTTTCTCTAGTACCTTTTATGGTATTAAAATTTATTTTATCTGATATTAATATATCCCATTCAACTTACATTGGTTACTATTTGAATGCCATGTACTTCCCATCATGTTTTCCAGCTTCTTTGTACTTTGTACTTTATGCTTTGTATTTTGTGTCTTTTATAGACAACATAAAGTTGGCCAGTCTTCTAAAGTACGTTCTGACAATCTACAATTTTAAAGTTTTTACTCTCTTTGCATTTAATGTAATTATGCCTGATATTTTGCTATTTATTTAATATATGTCTATGACTTATTTTTTTAGTTATGAATTTCATGTACGATTTTTGCCTCATTCATCCGTGATTGACTTGTTTTGTGTTTAGTACATATTTTCACGTGGACTATTTTAATTCCATTGATATTCAACTCATATATATATTTTGAAATATTTCTTATTGCTTGTTCAGGGAATTACAATTAGCATCTTAATGTTAAAACAGTCTCGCTCAGATTAATACCTACTTAATTTCAGTAGTATACAAAAATTTATTCTAATACAGCTCCTTTTTATCTGATTCTTTGTGTTATATTTGCATCCAAATGTCATGTTTATGCCTTATAACACCGTCAACATAATTTTGTTGTTGATTTATGCAACTGTGTTTTCAATAAGACAGAAGAAGAAAACAGTCATAAACAAAAATACATTGTGTTTTTTTTAAATGCCTATGTACCTACCTTTATCGGTGTACTTCATTTGCTGTATGGATTTTTTTTTTTTTTTTTTTTTTTTTTTTGAGACGGAGTCTTGCTCTGTGCCCCAGGCTGGAGTGCAGTGGCGCGATCTCGGCTCACTGCAAACTCCGCCCCCCCCGGGTTCCCGCCATTCTCCTGCCTCAGCCTCCCGAGTCGCTGGGACTACAGGCGCCCGCCACCTCGCCCGGCTAATTTTCTTGTATTTTTAGTAGAGACGGGGTTTCACCATGTTAGCCAGGATGGTCTCGATCTCCTGACCTCGTGATCCACCCGTCTGTATGGAGCTACTGTATAGCCATGTTTTCTTTCAACCTGAAGGATTTCCTTCATTGTTTCTTATATATCTGGCCTCTTAGCAACAGATGCTTTCATATGTTGTTGCCTCTTTCTGTTTTTGTTTGGTACTCCCATTGTCCATACACTGGTACATTTGATGATACCCCACAGGTTTTCTCAGGCTGTCATTCTTATTCCTGTTTTTCAAACTAAATAATCTTGGTTGATCCATTTTCAAATTCACTAATTCTTTATGGAGCAGAAATCAGCTATTGAACCATTCTACATTTTACATTTGTTTTGTCAACTTCAGATTCTATTTTAAGAAATTCTCTCTCTCTCTCTTGCTATTTGTTACATTGTTCTCATACTTTTATTTAGTTTGTTAAATATTCTTTTTGTTAGTCCTTTGAATATATTTCATAACTTGATATAAAAGCCCAGTCTAATAAATGAGCTTCCCCAGGAACCTTCTCTAGAGATTATATTTTTATTTCTCCTAATGCGTGTGCCATTCTTTCTTTATTATTTCCATGTGTTTTTTGTTGCTGTTATTGTTGAAAGCTTGACATTTTAAATATTGCAATGCACTAAGTATATAAATCACATTCTATCTTCTTATAAAGATTTTGTTGTTTCTTGTTGTTGTTATTGTTACTGTTGTTTGGTGACTTTTTAAAAAAATGATTGTATAAAATCTCTATTATTTGTCATAAGGGGCCACTGAAGTCTTTGTCAGTTAAATTAATAGTAAACCAATGTGTCAGCAAGATTTCCTTACATCCTTGGAACAGGTAAGTTTCCTGGTGTTTGCTATTGCATTCAATGTCTGTGTTGAGGAACACCTTCCATGCTCGAGAAGGCAGCTTCCCCATACCTGTTTGTACAAACCCTCTAACTCTGTCAGAGGTGACAGCTTGGGGCCTTCTCAGGTCTCCTCTTAGGTCTGTGCGTAGCCTTGGGATGCACATGAGCTTGTGGCCTACTGCATTCTCAGGAATGTGTCAAACATTTTTATAGACCCCTTACAGACATTTCATTTAAGTTTTTTTAGTCAAATTCTTATTTGACCTTGTTTTTGCAGTCTCGGGCAGCTACAATGTTCAAAGATTGCCCTGATTGTTTTTAACCAACACTCTGGAATACGCTGTTCACAGTGGGAAAATAGTTGAGCCAGGTCGAATAAAGACAAGCCTTGCATTGAGGGTGTCCGTGGGATTGCCAGAGTAGTCAAAAAATTACAGACAGTCTCCAACTTTCACAGTGATTCAGCTTACAATTTTTCGACTTTATCATGATGCAAAAGAGATATTCAGTAGAAATCCTTCTTCAAGTAACCATAAACACATTATGTTTTTCATCTTTGGTACCATATTCAATAAATTACATGAAATATTTAACATTTTATAAAATAGATTTTGTATTAGATGCTTTTTCCCAGCTGTAGGCTAATGTAAGTGTTCTGAGCATGTTTAAGTTAGGTTAGGGTAAGCTATGACATAGGTTAGGTGTATTAAATGCATTTTTGACTTACAATGTTTTTGTCTTACAATAGGCTTATCAAGGCATAAACTCAGTCTAAGGGACATCTGTACAATTCTGTGAGAATGTTGCTTTAAGGGGTTGTTAATACCATTTTCTCCTCACCCAGTGGTTGCTAAGCTGTTGGTTTTCACTGTGATTGTGGGACTGTGATATTTCAGTTTTTATGGTTAGTGCAGAGGTGGGTAGAGGTATCTGGGAGAGGGCAAATTAAAATTCCACAGGTCTCCGAATTCAGCTGTTTAGGGATTGCTGCACTAAATTGCAACACATTGTTACAAACTATTACCTATATTTCAAAGTCCTAAAATATTAATTTTGATAATTTTGACAGTGTTCTTATTTTTACGGAAAAAGAATTTTGGCAGCTACTCCACTACTCAGGCAGAAAATGTGATAAGACTAGACTGTCCTAGTCTCCCAGCCTACATTTTTCTCCCATGCTGGATGCTTTCTTCCCTGCAACATTGGACTCCAAGTTTTTCAGTTTCAGGACTCATCCTGACTCTCCTTTCTCCTCAGCTTGCAGACAGCCTATATATATATCTCCTATTAGTTCTGTATCTCTATAGAACCTTGGCTAATACAATAATATTACGGAATGAAAATCAATGAGTCTGAACATCTTCATCATTACTATTGGTAGCAATTTCAGAGGGCTTAAAATAAATATAAGACTGGTAGGGGAGAGTCGTTTTTTGGTGTACTTATTTTCTTATTTCTGCTTTGAAAGTATAAACTAGAGAAAGTAAGGGCATAATCTTTAGCTATTGGTATCTCTTGTTTTTTCCTCCATTACAGTCTAAATTAGTGTTAAGAAATACTTCCTTGCTTCTATAGTTCCATCATCGCTCTTTTGATCTAAGTACCCAACTGGGACATCAGAATAGGAAAAACAGTCATTTCCTGGTGTTCAAAAGGGTTTATTTCTCACATACAATACAAGACATTCTTTCAATTTAATCACCCTTTCAAGGAAGTTTTATAAAATTTCTGGTAGATAAATATTCCAGACTTATGTTAAAATAAGTGTTTAAATACTATTTAAATTTTAACCATGTAGAAAACTATTAAAAAATACGTATTTTCTTGGCATTACTAATTATCTTATTTTGTTTCATTTGTTTATCTTTGTGTGTTTTGGTCACCATTTAAACTCCAAATTCTCCAAACAATTGCATCAAATTTATTTACTGTGTTGAGATACTTAGGTATTATATAAATTTTATCTTATCAATGAAACATTTCCCAGGACATATAACCTGCTCTTATTTTAATGAACAATATCACATATTCTGTGCACAGCTGTCGTTCTATTTCTTTTGTTCATCATCCTGGAGATTCCCTTTGTCTCTTCCCTTTACTGAATAAAAAGGAATATTTATTGTATCTTATGTGTCCTTTTGTCATTCTGTAACAGGATAGCTCGCTTGGCTTCAAACCATGTTTTAAAACTTTTTGTTTTCTCTCTCCTTTCTCCTCAATCTCAAGATACAGCTTTTGAGACAAACTTAATATAAGTTTCCTTTCATCTTGAACTACAGCCTCAGGATGTGCTGTGGACCTCCGCTTCCTTTCTTTTCCCATTCTACCCTCCCATGCCTTATGCACATTTATTTATGTGGATGTTTGTTAAGCACACACCATGCTCACTTATCTGGTCATATGTTTCTTTAGAAACTTCAGGGGCTAGATCCTTACATGGATCAGGTACCTCCAGAATTTTCCCTGCAGTCAAGGCCAAAGCTCACTAGGGGTTAGAAATTAACTGCAAGATTGACTGCAATTAATTTGTAATCTCCTTGGGCCCAGGATGATGCCGTCCCCTTCACCAAATGGAACAATAAGTCAAATTAAGCCATTGGAGTGGATCACGCCACCTGACACCTCCTAGCCCCGCTCCTCTCCTGCATTCCAAACTCCTCTCTTTTTAAAACCCCTGTGTTCCCTCCACAGGGAGTGGAGATTTTTGGGAAATAATTCCATCACAACTCATTATTATTTTAGCTTCTTTCTACAAGCAACAAGCAGCTGGACACTTTTGCCAGCTACACTTTTTTCTTAGTTTATGTTCTCATTTGTGGTGTACATATTATCTAGAAATTCCTAAGCAAAAGTGTTTCAAAGCCATTTTCACGATAATCTGTATGTCTGAAGATGCATTTACTCTACCCCTACAATTGCTTGGTAGTTCAGCTGGGTAAAGGATTGTAGTTTCAAAATAACAAAGAAAGAAAGAGAGACTTTGATCCTATTTTAGACACATTGCAAATACACTCATCAGTATTTCAAAGGGGAATTCAGTTATTGATTTGCATTCTTAAATGATCTCTTTGATTGAAATGTGAAAAATGGAGTGAGATGGCAGAAGTAAGCTGTCAGTGAGGTCAGCTAAGTGATTACTGCTGTAATCTAAGTGAGAGATACTAGTGTCCTGGACTAAGGTAACCATAGTGTTGTATAATACAGCAGTGTTGTTGAAACTTTAGTATTGACTTTAAGTAGGCTGAGTTAAAGAAATTAGAAAAAAATATTCTCTGGATAGGGACAATTGTAACTATTGCTAAATAATGGAAAATGACCTTTGGAGCAGGTTTGGGGCTTGCTGTATTTGAACAGCTTATATGTATTAAAAGTGAAGATGATTATACAAGACTTCTTCCAAGCAATGTTATTTACAGTGAGTTTGCACTGCAGTTGACTTTAATTTTACAAATTTCCAGCACATCAGAGAATTCATTGTGAATACTCAGTTCTCCTAAAAACTGAGTAATCTACTTCTCTGTAGTATAGTATAGAAAAATCCAAGCAAATTTTAAGATAGATTTGGCTTTGGAAATTAGCATTTAATTTTCTGCGTGAACCTACACATTTAACTTATTCTTTCAAATGATCACTATCCTTATCTATTCTTATACATCCAAGCACATAATAATATATCCATCCCTACTTCACAGAATTGTTAAGAGGAAAAAGTAAATTAAGATACATAAGATACAAAGAAGATTGCCTAGCGATCTTCATTAATATCTCAATGAATGTTGGCTATTTGCACATACCTTAACTCACAAATTCTGTCATTTAAATATATGCCAAATATTTTCATAATAGTGGAAATAATATGTATGAATCACATCCTAATGCGTTTAAGTAGTAGTTACAAATATCTGTTGTTTTCTATATACATGTATAATCAATAATAATTAATGTCTATTGGTAAAGTACAGAATTGGGATGTAATAGGCATATTATTTATGATCTATTATATAACATATTAGAATAATTTATCTTTCAATTAAGAGATCAACTATTTTGATTTATTTACAGAGCATATAAAAGATATCTTTAAAGCTATTTTAGTTAGCCTTTTTTCACATGCAGGAAAAATACTCTCTTGTTTACCACACCACAAGAAAATCTTTATTTAAAAATATCAAGCTAAATGCAGCACAAATAATATAATCACCATTGAGCTATACTTTCCCAGGGAGTTATAATTTTTGGAAAGCTGTGTGGACCTTTCTAAGCCACCAGGGTATCATTTACTTTAATGAGTGCTAATTTCCTAAATGGTATCCTAGTGACCCAAAAGAGTTTGTACAACTTTCTGAAAGTGTTTGTAAGTCCCTGTGGTGTAGTTTACACAGTGGGGAAATATGGTTCATTATTCACAAACATACATTACAGATGTGGAAATTAATGGTCACAATGACATTTTTTGTTCAATTTAAACTGGGTGACATTAAAAGGACTGTGCTTTTAAAAATAAATTGAAATTTACCTACAGAAAATCAAGTATTATTAATTCTTTTTTTATTTTCTTTTTAATCGAATTTTGTCAAAAATATTTATCTATAAATCCATTTTAAAACTACTCTTAAGATATAAATGAGTATCAAAAGAGAGGGGCTATCTCAGGGCTAATTTTTTTAGTGTGCTCAGTATGATTATTTTCATCTTTTATCGCTCTCTAAGGCCCTTTTTTGGATCTGCAAACTGATGTTTTGCTATGTTCAAGCTTGAATGGCAATCAGAACGTATTTTTTAGTTCAATGAATTTGTATCTAGGCAAGTTGTTAATTGCCTTACATAAACAGCTTCTTCAAGTTTTCTGTAGAAAATATTTTTATCGTTGCCTTTACAAAAAAATGAAATTTAGATTTATCTGGATAGGAAAAAAGGTGATGGAATGATTAGCATATTGTACACAACATAGTCCTGTAATATTATAAACAGAACCTTACTTCTCCCTTGTGCATTATAAATGTAAGGACCCAACTTAAGAGAGAGGAAAATCTCTTCTTGCCGTTTCTCTTTCCTAGTAAGAGATCATAAATACTTTTTCAGAGTTATGGTCCAGTCTGAAACCTCCACTTTGGAAATAGAAGGTTAGCAATTACCTCAGAAACTTCAAGTTAACATGTGTATTTCTTCTTCAAGTATACTTCTTCAAGTATATTTCTAGAAAGTATATTAATGTGCAATGAGTAGGAGTGTGTTAGTCTTCACAAGAATTGAAGAAAAAGGGTAGGGGAAGAAGAGTTCCTTTTCATTAAGGTCCCATAAACATTCTTTTCTTTTTATCAGTTTACTAAGGAAATATTAGAATCATATTCATTATGACTGTTTTCCTTTTCAATTATATCAAAATATAGACAAGCATTATACGTAGGGTAAAAAGCAGTGTCTTCCCAGCTTTAATGAAGCTACAGAAACCACATGGATACCTTATTAAAATACAAATTCTGATTTGGTAGGTCTTGAGTAGGGCCTAATATTAAACATTTTTAATAAATTACTAGAGGATGTTAATGTACTTTATGGACGACACTTTGAATTATAAAGATGTAGAAAATTGAACTTTTTACTATTTCTAGATTTTCAAAGATGTTTAGAGTTATGATTTCTGGGGAGACCCCGATGAATGATATATGTCTACTTATACATTAGTTAGTAAAGCTCTTTAGTTCAACTGAAAATTTTTAAAAGTCTATCTATTGTAGAGAAAATATTATAGAATTAAGGCATCTGTTACTAAAATTATTGCTGTTTTGTTGTCATTTTCAGATTTATAATATATGTCACAAAACAGATCAAAATCTAGACATTTAAGAAAGGAAATATTTTGAGTATTCAGATATCCTTCAGAAAAGGCATCCTGTGAGAGGTTACAACTTTGGAAACTCTAATAGTAAAGGGGCATGATTATCATTATTTAAGAGTGACTGTGTGAAGATCCATTAATATACATTAAACTCCACAAAAAGTAAGAATGTTTATTTATCAGCATGTGATGAAACCAGATATACCATGAATTTCATTGCATATGTAATAATTTGACCATATAACCACGTGCATGTGTAAGAAATGTTAGTCTAGAAGCAGTAAAGTTTTTTGCACAGAATATTTTGTACTTTCTATGTAAATTAATACTTACATTGTGAATGTTCTAATAAAAATATTAATAACCAGTTATTTAGTTTATAATTTGAGTGCTATGGGTTTATGTATATAATGCTATAGATTTCATATATCACATAATTACTATAACATAATTCAAGATATTCCATTAGAATAAAATGATCAGCCTTTCTAAAACAAGATTTAAATGAGTAATAGTACATTTATTTTAGTAACAAAATCTAATTTCTCCATAAGTTTATTTCTGACAGTAATACTATATTGCAAAATTCTTTGAAAATAGAGCCTGAGATGAGGTAAAAATAAACAAAAAAAAAAGAAGAAGAAGAAAAATTCTTGCTTATTTGAACTCTAATACACTTAAGGTCTTTGTAAGTAATTTGACTAGATTACAAATTTGGAGTTGACAGTGTGCCAAAGAGCCTTTTTAAAAAGATTTTTTTCCACAACACTGTATAAAATCAGTATTTCTTTTGTATTTGTGAGGAAAAATCAGGGTAAATAGTATTGCAGGAGAATATTACAAATAGACTATTTGTTAAGGAGAGAAACATGTTGCTTTGTGTAAAAATAATACAAAGAATGGATCTAGGCATACATATAATGTGTATACATGCTATATAGAGCAGAAATTAGAAAACATGCAGCTAGAGTTGGAGGTTAGGACAATATTAGCAA
The DNA here is from genome assembly GCF_047675955.1 of Chlorocebus sabaeus. NCBI lineage: Eukaryota > Metazoa > Chordata > Mammalia > Primates > Cercopithecidae > Chlorocebus > Chlorocebus sabaeus. The sequence goes on from NC_132905.1 coordinate 79,337,308, forward strand.
ATGTGGTTTATAATTTACCTTAAATAATGAAATGTTTAGCTATGTTGCAGTCACAACAATAGGAAAATTTAAAATGTGTCTAAGTGGCTTAATAAATAATACTTTATCTCTCACACTTATATAATCAGAATGTATTGAGTATCCTAGTCCTTCCTGTAGTTAAATCTTCTACACAGCCAATGGGGCTGCCATAGTAAAGAAAAAGAAAGGTAGAGAAGACATGTAATGTGTCCTGTCTGCACACATCAATTTCCTTCCATGCCTACAACACACATACACCTTCCCTAAAGGATACAGCAAGGTCCTTATCCTGTCCATGACTGGTCTGCAGGAATTCTTAAATGTCACTGAGAAGATATTTTAAAGAATTCTAGGTTTGAGATGCGGTTCATGATTAAGATCTGATAGTCTGTTTTCTCAGAGGTCCTTTTTCTCCTGGCTCCTGACTTTTTTCTTCTCAAGATTAGCTACTTGTTCATATTTGAGGTAGATATTGGGATATATACCTTCCTGCAGGTGTACAGTTTTCTCAGCCTAATTCTGATAGGGGGAAGCTTAGAGACCATTTCTTTAACAAACCCAAATAGGTAAAGTTTTCTACTCCAGTCTCTTAGATGTTTTTCTCAACAAAACTGCCATAAAATTTTAGTTTCTCTCTTTATTTATTTGATTTCTGTCATTTTCATCCACTATTTACCATACCCACAGTTCTTGGGAGACATATTTATAAAATCTTTATTACTGGGGAATTTCATTTTCATGCCCCATATGACCCCTCTCAATGAATGGAGGTTTCCTGAAATTTATTATGATTCATTTCATATTTAACCCATGCCACTCTTTGAAAGATTTTACCAGGCTTCTTTGCACCAAGTCTTTGAAATGTAACAGAAATTGACTTTTCCATCAGTCATTGAATGTGTCACAACTTTTGGTAGTGACAATGTTAAGCTTTATCTGATCCCCGTGCACCTGGAAAATAGCCATGGTTAAAGAAATCCCCCCATCCTTGCATGTTGTGGAAAAGGCTTGAGGCAGAAAACTGCCCTTCCCCCATGATTTACTATTACACTTACAGATGACTCTCTTGTTTACTTATGGCAAGGCCACACACAGACCCCCACATTTTCTGTTTTTGCTTCATATTCCCATTGCCTCCACTGTTAATTCAAACAAAATGCCTGTTAGGTGACTTGACCAAAGGTTAGTTAAGATTCTTTCCTCCCCAAAGGACTCTGAATATTGACCCCCCGCTCAGCTAGAGCCAGCATACAGCCCCCCGTTAAGGATAATCTGCTGACTTCAGGGAAAGCATTTCCTTATCTTCCAACTGCACCTTTAGTTCTTTTTAGACCTGATTTTCCTTCCCATAAAGAAAAGACCTTTTCTGCTTGAATTTTGAGAAGCTTGCAGATCTCATGGTTGGAATATTCTCCCTTATTGCAAGAGTCTTCTCCCCTCTGTTGCAACAGTCTCTTTCCTGCCTCTTGCAGTAATCCTTACAAATAAAATCTCCTTAGGACTGCATTTGTTTGTATGTTGTCACTGGCAAATTGACCAATCATTTTTAGAGTTTGTCACTTTCTTGTAAGACCTTTCTAAATGCAGCCCCAGCCATGCTCACAAAGTATTAACATCATGTTTTCTAACTTCTTAGCCTAGAGCTATATGTTCAGTAGGCACAGGATTTGCTTTCCAGGCGATCTTAGGCAACATTTCAGCGCATGTTTTGCTACTGCTTATATGGATCGTCATCTCTTTATGCTTGGATCTTACTTTCTTTACCTTCCCCCACCCAACTACCAAGTTGATACCTTATAATTAGGTTTCCTTATTTTTGCAGCAGCATTCTAATTGGGCTCCAATTTCTATGCTAGTCAGCATAATGTTAGGCATGCTACAGAATCAACACATAGAAATGAAAAATAAAATGTTTCAATTTTTGTTCATTCAAAGTTTAATAAGGGTGGGTTGTTCTGTTCCACCTTCACGCTGTGCATCTGGATAAGTGGTTCCCGGGGCTCTTACCTGCCTCACCCAGGAACAGATACACATTAATTCTATTTATAGCCTATTGGCCAAAAATAAATACATGACTCAACCCAACCACAGGAAGGATGCATAATATTTGGGAGCAACTTACTCTCTTTGCTGTGGCAGCGTTAACTCATATTCTGACATGTTACGAACATTTACAATTAAGGGACACATACCTGGCTTCTACAAATGATAATGAAATATGTAACGAAATATATTTTACATGAATTATCTTTCTTTCTTTCTTCTTTTTTTTTTCTTTTTAGACAGAGTCTCGCTCTGTCACCCAGCCTGGAACACAGTGGCGCAATCTCGGCTCACTGCAAGCTCGGCCTCCCAGGTTCCCGCCATTCTCCTGCCTCAGTCTCCGGAGTAGCTGGGACTACAGGCGCCCCCACCATGCCCAGCTAATTTTTTGTATTTTTAGTAGAGACGGGGTCTCAATCTCCTGACCTTGTGATCTGCCCGCCTCAGCCTCCCAAAGTGTATTTTCCACTTTTAGACACAAACTCTCTGAAATTAAGCACGGCTCTGGGCAAAACATAAACAAAATCTATGTTGTGTCTCCTTTGACCTCCTCTTCAGAGCCCAGTCACAATTATTACTTTCCTTTTGTGAAGACAAGGGAATTATATTGGATGTCCGTTGCATAATCTTGACTAAAAAGGTATGCATTGCCGAAGGTAAAAATTTGAGAACCAAGTTTTCAGTGTGAAAGTAGTGTCCTTATATGAAATCTAAGTGGTTTGAACATGTCAGTTCTAGATTGAGAAGCATTTTATTTCGCCTCCTGTGTTATTTTTAAACAAAATATGTGTTGTTCTCCCTTGCCTGGTAATGAACACAATGATGCACTGTTAAAAGTAAGTTGAATACAATGTATTAAAAATGAGAATATTAATATTTTGTGACATTTTAATTAAAAGTGGTCAGTAGTTAATGAGTGATTAATGTGTCTTGCAATTTAAAATGAACACGATAATCAATTAATGCTCTTCTGGATTTAAAAGCTTTAAAAATTACAATCTATGTTTTCCTTAGTATTTATTATGAAGTAGTTCACTTTTCCAAAGTTTCCATCTTTAAAGTCCGTACCCTTCTTAAATTGGGTCCTACTTGATATGAGTCCTGATTACTTCAGATACTATATTTTCTACTGCATACATCATGTTTCAAATAGCTTTTTTGTCTTTTGGGCCTAAGTATCTTTCTGACACTTACCAAATGTGCCCATGTATCAGATCCATTGTTTTTAATAATCCCTCTCTTCCAACTCACTTTTACAAGACATAACATTGCTTCCTAATTTCATTAACATCTCTACTTAAGGGTCAACTCATGAGAAAGACCTTTTGAGATCATCCACAGTAAAATAAAACTCCATATTTCTGCCTAAAATTGTTGTTATCAATAGCACTTTAACACTACTTTAAAGAATGCCTACTTTACGAAGTCTAGAATGTCTACTAAACTATCATTCTCTGTGTCTCTACTAGAATGCAAGCTCCCTGAGGGCAAAGATTTCTTGGTATTTTCTGAGATATTCCCAGTTACTAGAAAAGTCGTTACATGATACACTCATGACCTGTTTATATTTCCAATAACTTGAAAAGTGCCTATTGTATAACAGATATTTGCTACATATTTGCTGATTCAGTGAATTAACGTGGTCAATTTGTTTTAAAGAAAAAAAAAATGAAGCAAATATCTATTATATAGGCAGAATCAATAAAAAATCATGTAAAATCAAAATAATATTTTTTGTCCTCCCCAAAAGATATGTTGAAGTCGTAATACCTAGAACTCTCCGTGAATGTGAATTCTAGGTTTTTGTGAATGTAATAAAGTCATACAGGAGTAGAGTGAGTTTTACTTTAATGTCTGGTGTTCTTATAAGATTTAAAATTACATCTTATAAGATGAGGGAAATTTAGACAGAGATACAGTTAGGGACAATGCTGTGTGATTGTCACAGGTAGTTAGACAGGCATGGGAGGGGCAGGAGAGGGCTCCTCCCCGACCCACTAGGAATGTCAGGTGATGGTTTGACAATTATCACTCTGCGTCTTTAAAAATGATAATTTGGCAGCCCACCCAGGGCACCAGGGAGAGGCCATTTCCTGATGGCCCACAGCTATTAACATTAGTGTTAGATGAATGCAGATTCCAAGGAGAAGAAACTGCTTGGGCTTGCACACCGGGAGACAAAATGGCAAAGTATGACGTTCCAGATACGCTTCACCAGAGAAAGGGAAAGAAGCCTCAGATGGGCATGTGTACCACTTCCTAAACACACTGTGTGTGCTCAGTTCCCAGCGGTAAGGAGAGCACCATGCATGTGGAATGCCCACTCTAAGGGAAGAATCATGGGGAAAGAGGTGAGCTTAGAAAGTCCTTAGATAAAGGGTAAACACTCTCTTCTCTCTTTCACCTTCAGGTACCCTCCTGGGTCTCTTCCAAGTGAACTTTCCATTCTTTCCTGTTCCAAAGGCTTTTTAAATAAACTTCCACTTCTGTGTTGAAACTTGCCTTGGTACCTTTTTCTGCTTTATACTCTTCAGATTCTTTCTTCTGAGGAGGGAAGGACTGAAGTTGCTGCAGACCTGTACAGTTTACACTGCCAGTAACTCAGGGTAACTGGGATCTCTTCCACTGATAATATGATGATGGAGGCAGAGGTTGGACTAATGTATCTACAGGCCAGGAAATTCCAATGTTTGCTAACATTCTTCAGAAGCCAGGAAGAGGAAAGAAAGGACATACATAGCCTTCAGAGAGAGCATGATCCTGCTGATAGCTTGACTTTAAACTACTATTATTCAGAACTGTAAGAAAATAAATTCCTCTTGTTTTTAGCCACCTAGTTTATGGTAATTTGCTACAGCAGCCCCAGGAAACTAACACATTGCCAACTCTTCATTCATTAAGGTCACATTTGTATGTTGCAATCAGCCATGGTGGAAGTATTTACAACACAGAAATCAGCAAGTGCCACAAATCAGAGATTTAATGCTGATGTGGAAAGAAGTTTTAGTTTAATAAATACAACTTGCATGAAGGTTAAAAATAGTTGACTAGTAGGTCATATATAAGATTCAATGACCATGTTTTATTGGAAAAAGACAAGATTAGAATGTAACTTTTCTTGTCAAATCATAGTTGAATTGTTACCGTAGATCAGTTATAGCAAAAATCAACAAAAATCTGATAACTAATTGGCCATATACAATTTGCCATAAAAAGTATTCCCCTGTGGTCTGTAAATGAGCATTGTATATGGAATGGTGATGAAGAATACATCAAGTAGTCAGTGACATCAAAGAGATGTGGAGTAACAAAAATACAAGGCAGGAATGATAAGACACTTAAAAGACAATATAAATGTTTTCCTTCCCCATCCTTTCCTTTTTCAAAGTTGTATCAGAGCAGATACTATATTCATCCAGAATATGCTAGCACTAGATAGGTGTGTAGGTAAGTTGAAAGAAGAAAAGGCAGATCAATTTCGAGTATTTTTAAACACCCACATTCCTGGGCCTTGGTCCACACTTAACAAACCCAAATATGAAAAGTAAAAGATATTTCAGGTTCTCCGGGTTATTATGATGTATACTCAGAAAGAAGACCTACTCAGATCCATGTTATTGATACTTTAATTGTGAGATTTCATGACCATAAATGTCTCTGTGTGAATACAGAAACATGTTCTGCAATGACTCTGATGAGAATGGCATAACCAACTTCTATTGGCCGTGATCCATTGCTATATGTGCAACCAGGAGACTTGACATATATCTAACATACCAGTTTCCTAGTTTGGGTCTGCAGCTGGTGTTTGCTTTCTCCAAGGGTCACCTTAAAATGAATGAAAACTAGACAGAGGGCAGTCCAGCTGTAGATCCCCAGAAGGCCTGCATGTGCTGCTTTACTTTAAGTTACATTGCCAAATACTATTGAAACATGTCTGAAAATCAATTACCTGCCATTAGGCTTTCCATTTGATTTCACTGTATACAGTCATGCACATCTTAGCATTGGGGATACTTTCTGAGAAATGTGCCATTAGGCAATTTCACCCAGCAAACATCATCATATAAGAATGTACTTATACAAACCTAGATGGATAGCCTCTACACACCTAAACTTTTTGTTACAATCTATTGTTCCTAGGCTACAAACTTGTACAGCGTGTTACTGTATTGAATACTGTGGGTCACTGTAACACAATGTAAGTATTTGTGTATCTAAATATAAAAAACATACAGTAAAAATATAATGTTATAATCTTATGAGTCTAGCATCTTATATGTGGTTCATCATTGAAAAAAATGTTATGTAGCATGTGACTGTGAAATTTGTTTTCTGTGATACCATTTATAAATTACGCATTAGCTAGTGGTATTTTATATTGGCAGATTGATTCCATTTCAGTGTGTTGCCAATTCTATGTTGTCATTTAATCACAAATATATTCATTATGATATCACACCAAAAAGCCAGTTTTGCAACCACTAAAATAAAACTGGTTATCTCATTAATGTATTAATAACTACTTGACTCGAATGGAATTTCATAGCATAGTGGAAGTATATTATATGCTCATCTCTCAAAGTATTGGCTAGCATTATGGTTTTAGTTTGCATCTTTAGGGGTTAAATCTGTAATCATAGGATGGGGCAAAGCCTTCAGTGATTATTTTTAGATCTTTATTACCTGTGAAAATTACAGACTTAATGATCTGTTTCTCTCATCCTGGCTGGTTGGTGATAGCAGACTCATTTAACTTGGCCATCCATCCAAAACATAGTGCTGATTCTGCAAATTAATTAAACACTATTGGAACACCCTCATCTGCAGGTGCCTTATTTGTCCCGTAATGTAAACAATACTGGTGGAACAAAGTCTTTTAGGTAAATCTTTCTATATACTTAGAAAAAATGCATATACACAATTATATTTATTATTTGTGATTTTGGAAAATAAAAGAGGTATAATATATTGTGATATGACATAAAGCTTTGAAGAGACAAAGCTATTTGGAATCACAGAGAGAAAAACAGCGACAAAAGGCAGAAAATGTCACGAGGCCCTACATTTTTAGTTCTCTAGCTTGTGTGGACCTTAGATATACAACCTTTTCTAATTACATACCATTTGGCTGGAGCAACTGAGTGTGCATCGGCATCATAGTGAATACATAGGAAATGATGCAGTTTGTAATCAAGAAATTGTATCTTGTATTCTTTTGAAAAACCTCACCCATGTTGTTCAAAGAAGAACCACTGTTACGGGTTGAATTTTGCAACCCCTTACACCTGAATTCATTTAGTATCTCAGAGTGCAACCTTATTTGGAGATAGAGTCTTCATAGAAGTGATCAAGTGAAAGTGAGATTACTGTTATCCTTACAAAAAGGGGAAATTTTGAGACAGACATGAACACAGGAATAGTGGCACATGAAGGGACACAGGGAGAAGACAGCCTTGTGCAAACCAAGGAAAGAGGCCTGGGGTAGAGTCTTCTCTCACAGCTCTTAGAAGGAACAACCCTGCTTTGGACAATACCTTGGCTTTTGGACTTCTAGCCTCCAGAACTGTGAGACAATAGATTTCTGTTGTTTAAGTTAACCAGTTTTTGATACTTTGTTACTGTAGCCCTAGCAAACTAATACAACCACCCTCTTCCTACTTGACTGCCTCCCTGGTAACAGTGTATGGACTAAGTTCAGCACCCATCCATATTGGACAACCACAATCCCACTTTCTTAGTCACAGTGTCAGGGATTGGGTGTATGGACTAAATCAAAGGCCAGTTGGAGTTTGTTGAAGGAATTATTTAAATTGGAGTGCAGGGATTAACACCCCTGTTATCTAATAGAAAAACTAGAAAATATGAACCCGGGAGTCACTGAGTGCCCTTGTTTGTCTACATGAAGAAAATCAATCTGCAGAAATAACAAATGGATGTTTCACAAAGAGAGGAATAATGACAAAAGGCAGACAAAAGGCAAGGATCACGGTTATACTTCTCAGATACACACCCCTCCACACTTTCCTGATTACATGAGGTGTTAGAGCTAAAATGCGTTTGTGTTGGTTGGTTTTGCCAAATGATTCTCTGTTTGATGTTTTGCAAATTTCTTAAACTGTTTGATCCTAAATTCCTTTCAGCAAAAATGGTGTTGATAATAGTGAACTTTCACAATTATCAATAAGTCAAAGTAAATATTTGTAGTTTCTGACACATGCTACAGGTTGAATTAACTACATAAGTTTTTAAGATCACATTCATCAATGCCTAAATGAAAGTAATAATACTTTAATTAATAATCATGTTATAACCTGGGAGGGAAAATCTAGAATCTTGACTTATTGTTGCTTCATAGCCTCAGGCAAAATCTATTCCTCATTGGCGCCTTATCTCTCTGCTATGTATGTCCTATTCAGTGAGTGTGCTTTTGCCCCTACTTCCAGCTGAGTCTCCGCTGGCTTCACATTTCAGTGCCTTTCATTTATATAACTATCAACTACCTGAATTCTTTCCCTTAGTATCCTGCCTTAATTCCGCTTGTTTATGATCCACATCATTATGGTCACTGCCAAAATATATGGTCATTTTCTGGCAAGCCAACAACAAAAATCACCTGAATTAAAACCTTATCTCTCTCTTTTTTTGAGTTTTTGGCTGTCATATAAGCAGGTTTTTTCTATGCCAAAAAGAATATACATATACATTTACATACCTATATGTATATGTGCATATGTGTATATATAATGGCAGTAGGCTAGCAACTAATTTACTTTGGTTCCATGAAAGCAGCTGTTTGAGTGAGTTCAATTACAGAAATAAAAGGAATTGGTTGATAAAAGACCACCCTAAAGTATTCTAGAATCTGTTTTATAATATTGTGCCACCTTATCTACATAATATTATTCCTGTAGCACAATTGCTTAATGAAGCTTCTACGGTAATTCTATGTTCAATTTCTAAACATGAGGTCATTTTACCTTGTCTGCATGATCTAGTTCACATTTTTGTCTCACCTGAAATATACCTAGAGTTTGTTTACACATCACTGCTCCTTGGCCATAACTAGAGGCCGCATAACATAGATGTTTACTTTAAGAGGTGATAAAAACGAGTCATGGAAATATGCACTTTATGGGAAATGAAAATGTGCGCTTTAGAATGGAAAAGTAAGCAAAATAAGCTTGCCAGTAATTTCTAGAAGTGAAATTTGGTGTTATTACATGCATTTCTTTTTGTTGCTTTTTAAAGAAAACTTCGTCAGTTGGTGTGATTGTATTAATGTTGACTAGATGTAAACTTTGATAAGAAGCAAAACAGTGCATGTCAAATTGATGTTTACCAACTTTGAGTCTGTAATGTAATAAATGTAATAAAATTAAACCATCTATCTTGGAAAATTATAAAGAAATATGTAGAATAATTTGATTATTTCCAAGGTCTACCATGTTGTTGACACAATTGATACTTTCAAATATTTCTTCATAAGTCAAATTTCTTCCAGAAATATCTATTTAATTACTCATAATTTATCTCAACAAATAATGTTATGTGCTATATTCTAGAAATATAGCAATGAATAGGAACAAATTAATTAGTCAAGATAAGCATCGCTTTTCAACATAGAAGTTACAGGAAAGGTAGCTAATTGAGTGTTGAGAAATAAACTGCACCTTTTTTCCTCCAGGGGAAACCTAAAGTTTATACCTTCTAAATCGCTAACTCTCTCTCTCTCTCTCTCTCTCTTTCTCTCTCTGTGTCATGCACACAAAGCTCAACAACAAAGAATTCATATTTATGTATAGACAAAGCACACACACAAAACACACACTCACAATCCTGTCTTTAAGGATAAAGAAATAGATTAACATGTCAGAAATTGACTGAGTAGGATGTGCATAACTAAAACTGATTTAGCATAAGTGAACTCTTAGATTCCTCATGTTTTTCTTTTCTGGGAGAAAGGTGACATTCTTGAATCTACTACAGGCCACAAGAAACACACACAAACACACACACACACACAGTTTGTTGTAGATACTCATGTGCTTCATTTTTTGTTCTGAAGTATGTAGAAGTGACAATTTTAAAGCCTCAAAAAAAGTATGTATTCTCAATATAGGACTTCTACCTGACTTATAAACCCATTTTTACATATTAGCAGTATAGAACTTTCCTGTGAAATAGGTATTTCAGTGTAAGAGCTGGAGTGATAGAGATAGATGAGGTGGACAGAAATACAGATGGAGAAATACATAGATAGGGTTTGGAAAAATGTCAGAGCGAGGACATATTTTCAAACATCGAAAAAGATTCTCTGAGGATGCCAATTATTGGAGTAAGTTTGAGGCATGCTTTTAGTGATCTGCAGAGCACCCGGTGGTTTTGTAAGTGGACTGACATAAAATATAATGGGCAAAATGAATAGAAATAAGTTCTCAAAAGCAGATGTTAAAGAGTGCATGTGGTGTTAATCAAAACCTCCTATTGATACCCTAAAAATAGAAGTCCTGATTAAAATATGGTGTGGGTTAAGAGTATCTTGTATCATATTAAAACAAGAATTTAGTAAATTCAGCCTCTAGAAACAAGAAAGACTAGTTTCTAGAGGCTGAATTTAGAAAAACTAGAAAAACCCTAGCCCACAGTCCTGCAGTCATCTTCATTTTAGCCCAGTGAGCCCCGTGGTGTCAGACTCCCTACCTACGGATCTGTACGATAAATTTGTGTTGTTTTAAGTCACCAAGACTGTAGCAATTGATGAAGCAGTAATATGAAACAATATAAAAACAGAAATATCAGAAATTGAAATTAGCAGATGGAAATTTAAAAGAACCATCACTAAAGGTTCAAGGGCTTAGAAAAAAGACATCATAATAAATACGTGGAAAATGTCCTGAAATACAAACTATAAAAGAAAACCGAATGACAATGCCAGAATTGAAAAGAGTAATATCTGAAATAAAAATTTCACTCTATAGGTTTAGTAACAGATGGCACACAGCCAAAGGAAAGGTCAGTGAGTGTGCAGGCAGATCAATAGAGTCTTTAACTGAAGGAATAAAGGGTGCTGAATATGATAAATATGTGGTTAACATAAAAGGCTTTTGTGGTCAGAAGGCTCCATAGGTAGTGCATTCAGTTCATTCTCCTTGTATGTATATTCCACTCCCTTTTAGGGGATCAAGTTTATCAGAAGACAGAAAAAGTGACATGTTGGTACTCTGCCAAGCTTTGAAAAGTTTGCCACCTTCTACTTTTTTTCTCTTCGATGGCAGTCACTGTGTTTTAAGAAGCCCAGGTTGCAGGGAAAGGCCACCTGTATCATTCAAATAAACTGTCGCAGATGAAATCCCAGCAAAGAGCAGCAGCAATTGCCCGCCATATGAGGGAGCCATTTTGGTTGTTTATTCCCAGATAAGCCCAGATACCCGCAGCCTCAGCTGACATCACGTGTTGCAGCGCCGTCTACCTGAGCCCAGGCAAGCCACCCTATTCCTACCATCTTCCAAAGCCAAAGTTTAGCATGTAAGTTTAGCTTGTATGATAAGCCAAAATTTATATATAATAACTTTATCATTTGAGCCAATGATTTTCAGATAATCCCAGCTCTATGCCCCAACCCTAATTAATTATCAGAAACTGTTCATGATTCTTCTATTCAGTTAAATGCCACAGAACTTAAACTTTCAACACTGGGCACCCAGCCTCATGGGCTGACCTCTCAAGGCTGTCGAAGGATTTACAGGGGCTAAACACGTGTACTTGAGCTTTGCTCTTCATCTATTATATCTGATGACATCCGAGCACTCTGCAGGGGTATAATATTCCGACAAAGTTTAAAGAACTTCATTTAGATCTCAAAATCCTAAATATCCTATACCCAGCAGCAATATCTGCTCCCTTCCCAGAAAATACTACTTTCAAAAAATCCCTCGCTATCCAGTAGACTTGCTGTTCTTTTGCACATACTCTTCCATTGGCATACACTATCTTTGGGTTAATAGGAAGCACAGCCCAGTTCATTTCATTTTTAATGCTGGTAGCTGAACCAAACAAAAGTGTCAGCTTGAAAATTACCTAGGATGAGAAACACGTAACTACAAAGGACAATCTATCTTTTGAGCTTGGGAAGGTCAGATGGTCCCAGAGAAATAGGGAAATAGTTTTAATCACCTTAATTCTCTATATTGTCACACTCTGTTATGTGGGGTGTTTTCTGACCAGAAACAAACAGTAGTCACAGTAGACATGACCTGCCTGTGTGGCAACTGCAAGTATGAACCAACATCTTGCTTCTCTAGTCATTTGTTTTATTTTCTTTCTATCAGGGAAAAACTGAACAAAAACAAACTATCGCAAAACAGATGAAAAAAACCTGACATTCTGTAGGTAATCAAATAATATGGCAAAAATAAGTTAGAAGGAATTCACAGAAGTTCACTGGAATTTTGCATAGTTGGAAATCTGAGTAGCTTCTCTGTGAACAAGGGTGGAGATGAGAACTTAAATGTTACCACAAAGAGCTGTGCAAAGAACAATAGCACAGAGAAGCTCAAATCTCTAGATTAGTCAAAGAAAGTGGGTACACGAGCAAGAGTACCTCCATCTTCAAGACACTTTTAGTGACTGTTGATTGGCACATGAATTTCAATCTTTTTAGATATTGTTTTATCAAAATACATCTGAGGTCTTAAATAGATTCAAGTAAATGTACAAAGAAATAGCAGAGGTGCTTGTACTTCTATCCTCAAACATTATTGCATTTTTGTGAGAATAAAGAACTGAGGCAAAAAGAACCAAACAGTTTCCAAAACAGAAGAATGCTTTTATTACTCAATAGTGAAAAATAACTCTCAAACCGTGTTTTAAATGTGTATACAATAATGAGTGTATATTCAAATTATCATGTCATCTTGAAACTTCACTTAAGAAAGTGCTTCAGCTGTCCATTGCATCAATTTCCTCCTCTGTAAAAAGAAAACGATATTAAGACAATATAATATTATTGTTGTGAGGATTAAATGAGGAACACCTAGAAGAGAACATAATATATAGAAATCACTAAATAACTGTTATATCTCAACCCTATTTATATAAAAGGGTATTTACAATAACTCAGTGTTTTTGATTATTTTCCGTTGGACTGATGATAAGAAAAGCATTTTATATTGTGATCTAGTATACAAACAAACAAATACACATAGATATACATATGCAGTTTCATACATACTTACTGTAGAAAACAAATTCTGAGGATATTTACTCCATGGATATAGTACCTGATTTTTACCATAGTCCACTATTTTATTCTACATTTTAAAAAGTCGGTCATGACTCGCTAAACCATTTTCATGATTGGCTAAAGCGCGCTTGTAATGCTCTCAAAGATACTACATGACCTTCTAAATCAGGGTATCATTTACTACCTAATGTGAGGTAACTACACGTATAACATCTGGTATTTTCTCTTCATTAAGTTTTTGTTTTCTCCTAAAACACACAATTATTGGGATCAAGAAGTTGTTTCTTCTTCAATGCCTAGAACAGTGTCTGACACCTATATTTTTAATAAGTGCTCAATTAAAATATTATGGCCTTATAAAAGATTAAAATGGATAAAATATTATAAAATCATAATCTTATATTTAAGTGAAATAACCAAAGGTAGATAAATAAAAGAAAGCAGATAGCTTTGTTGAACATTATGTTTAAAAAAACATACTAATGTAAAGTGTATACTACAAAACAGGAATAACATATCGATGCTGTGGAACATTTAAAAAGATTCTAGGATGAGAAGAGCATTTTTATCTTCTATTTATTTGTTTATTTCTTAGAGACAGTATTGCACTCTGTCATCCAGGCTGCTGTGTAGTCCACTATCATAGCTCATTGTAACAACAAACTCCTAGGCTTAAGCAATCCTCCCATCTCAGCCTTTCAAGTAACTAGGACTACAAACAAATGCCATCATGCCTAGCTAATCTTTTTTTTAAATTTTTTAGAGATGGGGTTTCACTATGCTGTCCAGGCTGGCCTCAAACTGCTGGCCTCATGTAATCCTCCTGCCTTAGCATCCCGAAATGCTAGGATTACATACATTAGCCACCACACCCAGACAGAGGACATTTTAAGAATCAAAAGAATTCAAGAACATTCAAAGGAAAGACAATAAATTTGATTTTATAAAATTGTAAAAGTCATAGTGTGCTGGGAAATACATGTTTTAACACTTGAAATATGTTGAATGTCAAAATCCACTGAAAATTAACATTCCTAAGAATATTGGTTATATATGTATTTGTGCTTAGGTTTACTTAATATATTTTGTCTTCATTTTAAGTTTGGTAGCATTCTGGTTTATGTAAAAACATAATCATACAGGTAATTACCTAGCTAAAAATGCTGGCAGTTACCAAAAATGAGAAAATTACTGTATCCATCCTAATTTAGATATGTGGAGCTTCTAATGCATTATTTTCTAGTTCATTTACATTCCATATCACTCTATTAAATTGCTACAAATGTGAAGACTTGTCAGAACTGTTTTTATAAAATGTGATGGCAGAACTAGTAACTGACTATGTATACCTAGTGAATTAAACTCAGTGAACTGTCAGTAGAACTTAATATTAGTTGGATATTAACATCGAATTTGTAACTCATTTTGGAATAGGATGTCTTACAGTCCACTATCTTAAAATAACTGAAACAAACAAGTAGAACCTTTTTTAAAAATGTGAAATAACATTAAGTGAAACAACCAAAAGATGGATAAACAGATGATAGCAGATAGCCTGGCTGAGCACTATGTTAAGAAAACCATATTTATGTAAAGAAGTGTATATCTCAGACCAAGAATAACACATTGATGCTGTGGAGCATTTAAAAAGATTCTAGGATGAGAAGAGCTTTTTTATCTTTTATTTATTTATTTATTTATTCTTTTTTTTTTATTATACTTTAAGCTCTAGGGTACATGTGCAGGTTTGTTACATATGTATACATGTGCCACGTTGGTGTGCTGCACCCATTAACTCGTCATTTACATTAGGTATATCTCCTAATGCTAACCCTCTCCCCTACCCCCTCCCAACAACAGGCCCCAGTGTGTGATGTTCCCCTTCCTGTGTCCAAGTGATCTCATTGTTCAATTCCCACCTATGAGTGAGAACATGCGGTATTTGGTTTTCTGTTCTTGCGATAGTTTGCTGAGAATGATGGTTTATTTTTAATAGCGATGGTGTACTACAGCAATTATATTGGCAATACTTTTTTTAATTTTAAAGGCATTTATATTGTAAAATACATTGAAAATAAAATAGAATAAAATTAATCTATTTAGATTAACTACACTAAAATATATATATATATATATATATGTATGTATTCATTGCTCACACTAAGCAATATTTCCTTGAATCCCAGAAGGTGGTTTTCTTGATGATAGCCATGAATAACTGCTAATGTGCATATTCATCTTCACTGGAATTAACAAAAATAATAAAACACAATGGAATGTAGGAATTACACTCCCACTATTGGTTAGATGAAAACTTCTAGTTGTTCTAACACTTACATGCTTGATGTTAATATATTTCAATTATTATAAATTTGCTGAATGCAAAATTTTACTATAGATTTCAAGTTTTTTTCTCTGATATTCAATGGGCTAATCATTTTCTTTTTGTTTTTGTTTTTTTCTCCGATATTCAATGGGTTATTCTTTTTGTTTTGTTTAGTTTTGTTGTTTTGTTTTTTCATAGGCTATGGTTTATTTAACTTTCTTCTGTGAAATACTATTGATGTTTTCAACCATCTTTCCATAAAGTGAGTTGTTTCATAGTGATTCATACAGGTTGTTTACATTTTATGAATAAAAAGATTTGATTAATTACAGATACTACTCTCACAAAGTGTGGCCTATATTTCCACTCCAATTATGCATTTTTAAATAAATGTCATTCTGTATTGAATAAGTCAACATTATTGATTATCTACACATAGCTTGTAATTCTTTGTTTTATATAAGAAATTATTTCCTACCTAAATTTAGATTATTTTATGTTGCTTTTTAAAAGTTTCATAAATTTTCCTTTTACATCTATTTCTCTATACAAGTGCTATTGATTTTTCATATTGTAAGGAATGAAACTTCATTGTTTCTCATATGAATAACTACTTACTTCATGAGTAATGAAGAATTCCTCCTATTGCTGTAGAGATAATACCTAAAGTTTTAATCACCAAAACTTAGCATTATAACCTGTAATCGAACAGAGCAAGGCCTCCCACTATTTTTCTTCAAGTCTTCGCTATTTCCATTCTTTCATTCTCTGTATCAATGATTTTCAATTGGGGCCATTTTGCTGACAGTGGGACATTTGGCAATGTCTGGAGACATGATTTGTTGCCATGAAGGTTGACTGGTGGGGAGAGACAAGGGATACTGCCAAATATCCAAATATTCAATAATGCACAGGTCAGCACCCAAAACAAATATGAAACTGGACAAAAATATCCACTGTTCTGATAAAAGAGTATTGCTTTATATAGATAGTACAATCAGTTTTTCTAGCAATATCTTATTTGAATGCCATTAAAACATTTGTAGATTGATTTGGAATTATAATTTCATATCCACAATGTTGAATATTCATATCCACAAGCTAGCATATGTCTCTAGATATTTTTCAATGTGTTCCAACATTTTGTAAATATTCTTTAATAATAACTGCACAATTTGTATTAGCTTTTTCCTATTAACTTATATTTGTTAAAAACTACAAAGCTTTTAATTTAAAACTGTATTTTCTTATTGATCATTACTGTTTTATAAAAGTGAATTTTAATTTAATGTGGATTTTTAAAATGTCAAACTTTGTAAATGACTTTATAAATTTAAAAAATTTACCTGTATATTCTATTAAATCTTCTGTATATTTGTTTTTTAAAATAAATATTTATCTTTATGTTTTTACCCTCATATAATTATAGGAACTTTCAATGTTTATGATTTTTAAATAAAAGTAGTACTACCTTTAAGTCCTTAAAGTTTTCCTTATACTAAAGAGTATCCTTTTAACAATTCATCATTTATCATGGTGTTTAGTGTTTTGTTTATGCTTCTTATAAGATGAAAAGGTTGCCTACTATTTGGAATTAATAAGAGTTTTAAGTGGTAATTATAATTTTGACCTATCACATTTTCTAGACTTAAGGGAATAATAATTTCTTTGCCATATATGCTATATTTTCTAACATTAACCATTCAGTTTATTAATGTTATATAGTTTTTCACAATATTTTTATGCATTGCTCAACAATTAACTCATGATACTTATAATTCTATTTCCAGTGAAATTAATGTGTATTTTTCTTTATTTTAATCTATTTCAATTATTTGGGTATCAGAGTTATGCATGTCATATAAAATGAGACTGAGGGTTGAGGTTTTTCTCTTTTCCAGGCTTCTTCGTTAGAATTACGTTTCTTTAATACTCTGTAGAACTCACTTGCAAAGCATTCTGCACCAGAATTACTTTCTGTAAAGGTTTTTTTCTAAAAATTTCTAATTAGGTTGCATTAACAGTGTTGGGGCAATGCAATTACTCTGTTTCTTCCTGAGACAATTTTTATAAGTTGCATTTGTTCTTTGGAATGTATTAATTTCATATCAGTTTTTATATTTATTGCCATGAATTTATTCATGGTAACCATTTATGTGCTGGTTTCTACTAAGTGATTACAAACATTTGCTCATTTCCGTGTGTATGTGAGATCCTCTACCTAGTATTGCGTTCAGGTAATTTTCTTTGCTATTCTTTACTGTATAGTTAGGCTTATTTAAATTATCCTCCAATTATGACTGTGATCATCTGGAGTCAATGCCGTATGTGGGATTCTCGTAAGATTACATTCCAAACTTTTATCAGCCAGCGAATTTCCTTCCTGTCTCATCTGTTTAGTGCATCTGTCGTTTCAGAATCTTCAGTTTCACAGGAGCTGTCAGAAGTCCTCAGTGTGAGAATAGGTGGGTTGTTTGTTTCCAACCCATGGTTTCTGCTTTATTTTTGTTTGTGGTTCCCAAGGCATTCTTACTATTTTGCTAGTTCTTTGTTAAATGTAATAAAAGTTTGTTTTATTTTATCAAAAATTTAATATGTTGTTCTTTTCTTTCTCCAAACTTGATACTGTCTGTCATCCTGTATCTTCTATATTACTTGAAACAGAAGGTTTACATTTTTGTCATATATATTTCAGCCGACTTTCATATATCAAATATCCTATAATGTACCAAATATCATATGCTGACATGATATTTTCCAAATACTACAATATGACAAAGGAAAGATGACTTTAGTTTGCAGAACTGGAAAGAGTATTGCCAAATATTTTACTAAGTAGTTGTTATCCTGTCATTTATCAAATTATTTCTGATAGCTACCTAGTTCATCTTACTCTTTCCAATTTTTCTTAAAAAGAACCCAGACAATAATAATTCTGTGGTGAGTACTGTCCAAGGCACTGAATACAGAAAGATACAGCTTCTCAACAAATGCATCTTTAGGGTATCCAATTTGATTTTCTCAACTAGAACCATACTTTTGCTCTCATTTTTAAACAATAGCATTAAATGGCCTCATTTAAAATGTAAAATAATAATGCTAAAGATATAAACTTATAACCTCATGCTAAATTTGTATTATTTTGCCTAATACGATTTTGTGAGTTTTGCATTAGTTCAATGAAATCAATGAGACATTTGGTATCGCAGACACAGTTGTATTGTAAATTTAGGAGACTTAAATTATTGCGTGTTGAGAGAACATTATTCCTAGTTTCTATTATTTATTTTTTAACAGATTTTGGCTACAATGTGTACATTTTATGGGGTACATGAGATGTTTTGATGCAGGCATGCAATGTGAAATAAGCACATCATGGAAAATGGGGTATCCATCTCCTCAAGCATTAATCCTTTGAGTTGCAAATAATCTAATTATACTCTTTAAGTTATTTTTAAATGTACAATTAAGTTATTATTGACTATAGTCACCTTGTGCTACCAAAGAATAGATGTTATTCATTCTTTCTAAGGATTTCATTTTGTAGCAATTAACCATCTCAACCCCACATCCCCAGCCCCAAAAGCATTGCCAGCCCCTGGAAACCACCCGTCTACTCTCTATGTCCATGAGTTCAACTGTTTTGATTTTTAGATCTCACACATAAATGAGAACATGTGTTACTTGTCTTTCTGTATCTGGCTTATTTCACTCAACATAATGATCTCTAGTACCATCCACGTTGTTGGAAATGACTGAATCTCGTTCTTTTTAATGACTGAATTGTACTTCATTGTGTATAGTTATCACATTTTCTTTATCCATTTATCTTTTGATAGACACTTAGATTGCTTCCAAATTTTAGCTATTGTAAACAATGCTGGAACAAACATAAGAATGCAGATATCTCTTTCACATACCAATTTCCTTTCTTTGGAGTATACATCCAGCAATGGTATTGCTGGATCATATGGTTGTTCAATTTTTAGTTTTGTGAAGAACCTCCAAACTATTCTCCATAGTGGTTGGTACTAATTTACATCCCCATCAACAGTGTCCAAGGGTACCCTTTTCTCCACATCCTCGCTAGCATTTATTATTGCCTTATTTTTGAATATAAGTCATTTTAACTAGGGTGAGATTATATCTCGTTGTAGTTTGATCTGCATTTCTCTGATGATTGATGACTTTGAACACCTTTTCATATGCCTGTTTACCATTTGTATGTCTTCCTTTGAGAAATGACTATTCAAATATTTGCTCATTTTTTGATCAGATTAGTAGATTTTCTCCCATAGAGTTGTTTGAGCTCCTTATATATTCTGTTTATAAATCCCTCATCAGATGCGTAGTTCGAAAACATTTTCTCCCATTCTGTGGATTGTCTTTTTACTTTGTTGATTGTATCTTTTACTGTGCAGAAACTTTTAAACTTGATGTGATCCCATGTATCCTTTTGTACTTTGGTTGCCTCTGCTTGTGGGGTATTAAGAGATCTTTGCCCAGATCAATGTCCTGAAGAATTTCCCAATGTTTTCTTGTATAGTTTCATAGTTTAAGGTCTTAGATATGTCTTTACCCATTTTGATTTGATTTTTATAAATGGTGATAGATAGGGTTCTAGTTTCATTCTTCTGCATATGGATATCTGGTTTTTCCAGCATCATTTATTTAAGAGACTGTCTTTTCCCCAGTATATGTTCTGGCCACCTTTTTCAAAAACGAGTTCACCATAGGTATGTTTCCTGGTCCTCTATTCTGTTCCATTGGTTTATGTATCTGTTTTAATGCCAATACAATGCTGTTTTAATTACTATAGCTCTGTTGTATAATTTGATGCCAGGTAATGTGATTCCTCCAATTTTGTTATTTTTGCCTAGGATTGCTTTGGTTATTCTGAGTCTTTTGTGGCTTCATATACACTTTCGGATTTTTTTCCATTTCTGTGAAGAATGTTGTTGGTATTTGAGAGGGATTGTACATTGTTTTTGGTCATATGGGCATTTTTACAATGTTGACTCTTCCAAATCATGATCATGAAATATTTCTCCATTTCTTGGTGTCCTCTTCAATTTCTTTCATCAATGTTTGATAGCTTACATTATAGACGTCTTTCACTTCTTTTGTTAATTCCTAGGTATTTAATTTTATATTTGCCTATTGTAAATGGGATTACTTTTATCTTTCTTTTTCAGATTGTTCGCTGTCGGTATATAAAAATCCTCCTGATTATTTGTATGTTGATTTTGTATCTTACAACTTTACTGAATTTATCAGTTCCAATAGTTTTCTTGTGGAATCTTTAGGTGTTTCAAAATGTAAGATAATATCATCTATAAACAATGATAATTTGACTTCTTCCTTTTGAATTTGGATGTCCTTATATTGTTCTCTTGTCTGATTGCTCTAGCCTGGACTTCCAGTATTATGTTGAATGACAGTGGTGACAGTGGTTATCTGTGTTACGCTCCAGGTCTTAGAGAAAAGGTTTTAGTTTTTTCCTATTCAGTATAATACTAACTGTGGGCTGTGGGTTTGTCATACATGGTTTTTATTAATATTATGTTGAGGTATCTTCCTTCTATCTCCAGTTTTTTGAGGGTTTATATCTTGAAGGGATGTTGAACTTTATCAAACATTTTTGCACCATCAACTGAAATGATCATATGAAATTTATTCTTCATTCTATTGATATGATATATCACATTAGTTGATTTGCATTTGTGGAACAATCGTTTCATCCCAGGGATAAATCTCACTTGGTCATGATAAATGATTTTTCTAATGTATTGTTGAATTATGTTTGCTAGTATTTGGTTGAGGATTTTTGCATCAATATTTATCAGAGCTACTTGTCTGTAGTTTTCTTTTTGATGTGTCTTTGTCTTATTTTGGTATCATGGTAATACTGGCCTTATAGAATGAGTTTGGAGGTATTCTTTTCTCCTCGATTTTTTGGAATAGTGTGAACAGAGTTGGTATTGGTTCTTTAAATGTTTAGTAGAATTCAGCAGTGAAGACATTAGATCCCAGGCTTTTCTTCAGTGGGAGACTTTTTATTACAGCTTTAATTTCTCTACTGGTTATTGGTCTGTTTAGATTTTGGATTTCTTCCTGGTTCGATCTTGGTAGGTGGTATGTATCTAAGAACCCATTCATCTGTTCTAGATCTCCCATTTATTGTTGTATAGTTGCTCATAGTAGCTATTAAAGAAGGCTTGAATTTCTTCTGTATCAGTTGTAAAGTTTCCTTTTTCATTTCTGATTGTATTTACTTTTATTCTTAATTTGGCTAATGGTGTGTCAATTTTGTTTAAATTTTCAAAAAACAGCTTTTGTTTTATTGATCTAAGGTATTTTTTTAATTTCAATTTTACTTAATTCTGCTCTGCTCTTCATCATTTCTTCTACTAATTTTGGGTGTGGTTTTTCCTTGCTTTAGTGGTTAGATGCATTGTTAGATTTCTCATTTGAAGTTTTTTTTTTTCTCTTTTCTGATGTTGGCAGATATAGCTATAAACTTCCATCTTAGTACTGCCTTTCTGTATTTTTCTGTGTACTTATTATTACCAGTGAGTTTTGTACCTTCAGGTAATTATGTATTGCTCATCAATGTCATTTGTTTTCTGACTAAAGTACTCCCTTTAGCATTTCTTGTAGGACAGGTCTGGTATTGATGAATTCCCTCAGCTTTTGTTTGTCTAAGAAAGTCTATTTCTCCTTCATGTTTGAATGATATTTTTTTTCTGGATATACTATTCTAGCATGAAAGTTTTTTTTTTGTTTGTTTCCTTAGGCACTTTAAATATGTCATGCTACTCTCTTTGGGCCTGTAAGGTTTCCCCTGAAAAGTCTGCTGCCAGACATACTGGAGCAGATATTATTTGTTTATTTTCTCTTGCTGCCACTAAGATCCTTTCTCTATTCTTGACCTTTGGGAGTTTGATTATTACGTGCCTTGAGGTAGTCTTTTCTGGATTAAAACTGCTTGCTGTTCTATAACCTTCTTGTACTTGGATATTGATATCTTTCTCTAGGTTTGGTGAGTTCTCTGTTATTTTTCTTTTAAATAAATTTTCTACCCCATCTCCTTTTCTACCTCCCATGTAAGGCAAATAATTCTTAATTTTGCCCAGTTGAGGCTACTTTCCAGATCCTGGAGTCATGCTTTATTGTTTTTTATTTTTTATTTTTTTTGGTCTCTTCTGAGTATTTTCAATTAGCTTGTCTTCAAGCTCACTAATTCTTGCTTCTGCTTGATCCATTCTGCTATTAAATAACTCTGATGCATTCTTCAGTATGTCAATTGCCTTTTTCAGCTCCAGAATTTTTGCTTGATTCTTCTTAATTATCTCAGTATCTTTGTTAAATTTATCTGATAGGATTTGGAATTCCTTCTCTATGCTATCTTGAATTTCTTTGAGTTTCCTCAACACAGGTATTTTGAATTCTCTGTCTGAAAGGTCACATATCTCTCTTTCTCCAGAATTGGTCCCTAGTGCCTTATTTAGTTCATTCAGTGAGATCATATTTTCCTGGATAGTGTTGCTGATAATAGATATTTGTTGGTTTCTGGGCATTGAAGGATTAGGTATTTAATGTAGTCTTCACTGTCTGTACTTATTTGTAGCAGTCCTTCTTGGGAAGGCTTTCCAGATATTGGAAAGGACTTGGGTGTTATGATCTAAGCTGGATCTGACTTAGGGGGCACCCCAAGTCCAGTAACATTGTGGTTCTGGCAGACATATAGAAGTACCACCTTGATGATCTTGGATAAGATCTAGGAGAATTTTCTGGATTACCAGGCAGAGACTCTTGTTCTCTTTCTCTACATTCTTCAAAACAAACTGAGTCTCTCTATTCTAAGCCACCTAAATCTGCGGGTGGAGTGACACAAGCACCCCGGTGGCCACCACCATTATAAATGAGCTGGGTCAGACCTGAAGCCAGCAAAGCACTGGTTCTTTTTCAAGGCCTGCTGTAACCACTCCCTGGCTAGTGCCTATGTTCACTCAAGGCACTGGGGCTCTACAATCAGTGAGTAGCAAAGCCAGAGAGTCAAGCGTCCTTACCTTCAGTGTGGGGAGGTCCTCCTGTCCCTGCGTGTTTCCAGAATTGCCATCTGGGAGTCAGGGAGTCAAAAACCTTAGAATTCTACTTGGTGTTCTATTGAGCTGGCCCTCCAATCACAAGTTGCAGTTCTTGCCACTCTTCTCTTCCCTTTCTAAAACCAGAAGAGCCTCACCCTATAGCCATTACAATCCCAGGCCACAAGGAGTACTGCCAGGCTACCACTGATGTTCTCTTAAGGGCCAAGGTCTCTTAAGTCAACTTGTGGTGAATGCTGCCTGGCCTGGGACTCATCCTTTAGGGCATTGGCTGTCCAAGAGCCAAGTCCGAGAACTGAGGACACCACAGCCCACTTGGTGCTCTACCCCCTTGTGGCCATGCCGGTACCTAAAGCTCAAGACAAAACCACCTTTACTTTTCCCTCTGTTTTTCTCAAGCAGAAGGTGTTTTGCCCCATAGCCACCACAGCTGGTGATAAGCTGAGTCTCACCTGAAGCTAGTGAGTCTCAGAGGCTTACCCAAGGTCTTCTGTGTATGATCTGGGTATTGCTGTTGGTTATTCAGGGTCCAAGGCCCCCTCATTTAGCAGGTGATGAATGCTGCCAGGACTGGTTTCCTTTTTTTCAAGGCAGAGAGAGGGTCCCCTTCTGGCCCAGAATATGTCCAGAACTGTCATGTGGGAGCTAGGGTTTGGAATGGGGCTCTCATGACTTTGTCTGATGCCCTTTCTTCTTGTGGCTGAACTGGTATTCAAGATGCAAGACAATTCCTTCCCATTCTTCTCCCTCCTCTCCTCAATCAGAGGGAAGGTGTCTCTTTTGGACCCCTCTGCTTTGCAGCCTGGGATTAGGGGAGGAGTGATGTCAACACTCCCTTAAGCACCCCAGCTGGTGTCTCAGTATGTTGCATGTCCCCCAGTCTCCTGTCTCTGGGGCTAGTTTAGCACTAGGACTTACCTGAGAGTTGTAGTTCTTATGGCCTCGACTGCCTTTCAAGTTTACTTGAGGACAGTGAACTTTAGCTTTTGGTGGCACGATTTGCAGGCACTCAAGGATCAAGGATTTCTCTCTGACTAGGGCTGGTTTAAATGATCCATCCATAGGAGGTTATCAGCTGAGTTTGGTCTTGTTTTCCTCTCTGTTCTAACAGGACAGCACTGAGTTCAGTGCCTCACAATTTCTGTGTTGTCCCTTCCCTGTGTCCAGATATGCTCTCTGCATCAAGCTGCTATGGACAGGAGTGGAGTAGGGACAGCGTCAGTGATTCAGGACTGTTTTTTTCTGTCTCTTCAATGACTCTCAGTGATACAAAGTTACAACTGATGCCGGCAGCAGCCCATCTGGAGCAGCCACTGCGGGATGCCAGCTGCAGGAGGTGGGGCGTGGCTGAGGTTGTGCACTCCATATAGCCAACAGGAGGCAGAACAAGAATGAGCCCCGCCCCCTACTGAGTTAAAGGGACAGGAGCCCTGCTCCTGGATATGGCTACAGCAGCACAACCACAGCTCCTGAACTGGGCATCACTGCGCTTTCGGGGTTCTGGGAAGCCGCCTTGTCCCCATAGTCTCAGAAATGCCTGATCCTGCTCCCTGGACTCTCCCCACTCCTTAGGCCTGCTCTGATTTCAGAGTAAAGTTGAAGCTGAGCCTGGGCACTGTCACGACCCGTCTGGGTGTGCATGTGCTTGGGGTGGTGCTGGCATGCCAGCAACTCCCCCACCTCCTCTGCACCTCTGCTCCCCTCTGAAGCTTTGGGAACCGACAATCTCAGGGAGGGAGGCAAGGGGAGTCTGAGGCAGGCTCAGCATGGGCTGCAGGTGCCCCTTGGGGTGAGCAGCCTGGGCATCATGGAGGGCCTGAAGCATGGGGTTCGGGCTATCAGTTCTAGGTGGAATTCATGGCCTCGAGTGAGAACTTTAGAGCTTTTTCCAGGCCCACCCATGGCCGCTCATGGACCAATCACCATACACTTCCTCCCTCTGAGCCCATAACAACCTTGGGACTCCCTCAGACTCGGGAAGACATCAGGACAATCTACTTACGGGAACAAGCTATCCGCGGCAGCTCTCCTGACTACTGTTTTGCTGCTCAATGAACCTCCTCTCTGCCTTGCTCGCCTTCCAGTTGTCTGCGCACCTCATTCTTCCTGGGCATAGGCTAAGAACTTGGGAACCACTGAATGGCCAGACTGAGAACTGTAACACAAACAGGTCTGAAGCACGTCTCCCTGTCACCACATTGTGGGCAGTGAGAAAGAGAGAAGAGCTGTGGCCCTTCAGGGAACCCAGACCTAGGGGCTCCCTAAGCCAGGGCTGTAACATCCTCTTTGGGGGCTCTGTGGCTCCTGGTGTCTCCAAGCTTCCAGATGCCTCTCATCCAGACATGGGTGCCTGCAGTGGAAGCTGCCCGCAGTACATCTGGTCCAGTCACAACCTCGCAGGGAGCTGGAGTCTACGCTAATGCCTGGAGCTGCCCGCTCTACAGCCGTCCTCATGCCTGACTGTGTGCAGCAGCCGGAACCCGCACTCACTCACCCACACGCCCCTCACTGCACCACGCCTAGCTCATCCTTCGCAGGTGTGGGATCCAGGCCAGCAGGGCAAGCTAAGAGCAGCCTGCTAGGCCGGGTTGGGGCAACAAGGCCAGCAGGTGTGACCAATACTCAGGGAGAAGGTGAAGCCGGCCACAGAAGCTTCCAGCTGGCAAAGGGATACCCCAAGGACCCCATGATACAACCAGATCCTATGAGTCCTCACCTGATTTTTCGTTCTTATTAAAGTGGTGTGTTTTTTTTGTTTTTTTTTTGTTTTGTTTTTTTTTTTTGTGCAGATACTTGTTAACTTGATGTCCTTGCAGGAGGTTGATGGATGGAACTTTTCTATTTGCCATCTTGCCCTGCCTCCTCCTATTCCTAGTTCCGTCAAAGAGATTCCCCAGGCTGTGCGGCGTGTTAATTTGGAATCATAATGGTTCAAACATTACCTTAGGTAGGGTAGAATCTTGTAGTTTTAGAGAAAAGTAAGTGGTTTTAGTTGGGTCATCTTCTTGGAAATTTAAACTTCCAAAATGAAGAAAATTAAATTCAAAAAATGGCTCGGAACTTTGGATCAAAACAAACCTTATGATTTTCACTCTGTCACAAAATATGAATCACATCAGAAAGACACTCAGGCATTTTTAAATTCATTTTCTTTAAGAGCAAAATAAGAATATGGTATATGACCAATTTAGACCATGAGATAATTAAGAAAGTGCAATTTGTGGAACTCTAAAAGAGTATACTAATGTTACTACAGTTCCCTAAACTTATGAGTGTTTCAGAGTGCACTAGACGGTACCAATTTATATAGTACATCTTTATGACTGGATGCAGAAGGAGATAAAATAATTATATTACAAGGGTGATTATAATACATAAAAGAAAAAAAATACAAATTTTACATGTTAGGCAAAACCATTTTTTCAAGGGTTACTCTTGGCATTAAAAGATTGGCATTGCTTAGGCATGTTCATTTCCAATGCATCTAGTGTAATGGCTGGCATATACACAATGCTTAGGAATGGATTTGCTAATTTTTTTTTTTTTTTTAAGAAATAAAATGCTTTCATCAGAGACAGGTTGTTACAATATATTCTCTCTTTATTGAGAGAAAATAAGGAAACCATCTTCACTGTTGCAAAAAATGTATTACTAATTGAGACAAAAAGGAAATTAAACTAGAGGTCTTGGAGTCTATTTCTGAATTCACAAATTTCCCATTTTTTTCCCTACTTCCAAGTGAACATCTAAGTATGGGGAAAAAAAAAAAAAAAAAAAAAGGAAATTTTTCTGGGATCAGATTTAGACAGTGGAGAAGAATATCATTTTTTAATTTTTTAATTTTTGTTGAGGGGGTGGTGAGAGTAAATCTATGATCTACAGAGATTATAACTAAAAAGCACATGGATATAAAGATGGAAATAATAGACACTGGCGGCCGCAAAAACAGGGAGGTGGGAGCGGGTCAAAGAAAGAAATACTAGCTATTGGGAACTATGTTCACTATTTGGGTGATGGGTTCACTAGAAACCCAAACCTCAACCTTGCACAATATATCCATTTAACAAACCTGCACATGTACTCCTTGAATATACAAGAAATGAAAAGTGAAAAAAAAAAAAAAAGTGAAAAATAACGAAAACAGAATCAGGTTGATCATTTGAAGTAAAACAAGTGGCTGGTAAAAAGGACATATCAACATATCAGCAAATGGAATAATTGAAACCATTTACTTTCTCTAGATAAACAATGAGAATATATGGATCAAAGAAGGCTTAATGCTATGTTAACATAACAATAAAAGCTTTCAATGTGCAGATATCCCAAACCTGGAGGGTTTCACTGTGGAACACAAGACTGGGAACGGAAGGTCCACCAGGCATAATGTCTATTTTCTTAAGTGTTTTCTCTCAGACTTCTTAGTTTCTTTCCTGTTTTTCTCTTAACCAATGCAACAAAAATCTTAGGGATTGTCCAACCTGAGGTTTTTTGGGGGAGTATTGTGTCCATTTGGGGAGTTCCATATTAGGAAAATAGATTGACTGAAACCTAATGCATTGAAATTTCTGAGGTTCATAGTGTTTGGTACCCAGTGGGTAATCAGTACCATTCATTTCCTCGCCCTTTATCTTTTTAGTTATGCAGATAAATTGTAATTTTAATCATGTTAATATAATATATTGATCATGTATTATATATAGACCTTTTGTTTGAACTTCCCAAGGAACCTAAAGTTATGGATATTTTCCTTTAAAATACTAAAGATTGAAACTCTGTAAATGATACTTTTTAACAGTCAAAAGGGGCTAAAAGTATGTGCAAATTAAATGGAGGAGGAAATGAATAAATAAACATATGCCTAAGTATATATGCAAACCCTATTTAAATGAATGCATGGGTATCCTTAGCTTCTGAATGCTAATTTATATAATAAAATATAATTAGGCTGGGCGCGGTGGCCCAAGCCTGTAATCCCAGCACTTTGGGAGGCCAAGACAGGCGGATCACGAGTTCAGGAGATCGAGACCATCCTGGCTAACACGGTGAAACCCCGTCTCTACTAAAAAATACAAAAAACTAGCCGGGCGAGGTGGCGGGCACCTGCAGTCCCAGCTACTCGGGAGGCTGAGGCAGGAGAATGGCGTGAACCCAGGAGGCGGAGCTTGCAGTGAGCTGAGATCCGGCCACTGCACTCCAGCCTGGGTGACAGAGCGAGACTCCATCTCAAAAAAAAAAAAAAATATATATATATATATATATATATATATATATATATATATATATAATTATACAATCTAAGAAGCAAATTTGGCTATATAGCAAATAAATGAACTGCCCAAGGGAATAGTAAACAATTAACCAAAGAGGATAATTCAGTAGTGCTTACACCACTCATCTGATTTCAAATGTTACCTTATACCAAAACATAATCCTAAGTGTTACTGTCAATGACTGCTTTAAGTGATCACTATTTTTATGGTTTTGTATTATAAAATACATTGAAATAGAAAAAAAGATGTTGATAAATTCTCTATATATTGATAATAAATCTGATTTTGGGTGATTGCAACATACTTCTATCCCCAAATAACACTGAGATAATGACATTTACCAGATGAGACAGAGATGAGTAAACCATTATTCTTTCTTCCAAATATACTTTGAAGTTTCATAGTACAGACATATCAGTCTTCCAAAAATATGTATTAAATGAGATCAGCTAATACTGAGCTATTTCAGTAAGTGTTTCAGGAGGTGTTTTATCAGAGACATAAACCAAGTCTTCTAATCATCCTTACAGTCTTTGTTTGCACGATGGGAAAAGCCTCATTAAATAACATACAAAATGTACCAAATAACCTGTAATTTAATCAATATATAGCATTAAATACACTCTTTGATGAATTTTAATTGATGATTTAAAACTGGAAAGAAACGCACTTACAGTACATGTAGTTGGATTCTTCTTCTACCTTGTATTTAGCCTAATATGCATCGGCAGATCATAACTGAACCAACTAAACAGATCAAGCCCCAGTCACAAGAGAGAGTTACAGAAAGGCTTTTGGATCCAGATACCAATGGTGTCTAGTATTGAGGCAGATAAAGGGGGCATGCAGATCCTGAAGACATTTATGATGCACTATAAAAGGTGGATAGATGTTAATATACACCCGTGACTAAATAGAACACAACAGTTGTGAACATGCTCCCCACTGGAAGGGCAATCGTTCTGGGCCCTCACCTGTTCATGTAAATGAAGTTTTATTGGAATTCAGCCACACTCATTCATTTTAGGCATTGCCTAAGACTGCCTTGGTGCTACAAGATTAAGTGTTGAGTAGTTTCAGTAGAGACTGTATGGCTAAGATAGCTGAAATTATTTGCTATCTGACCATTTACAGAAAAAAACTTCTGGCTCTTTCTCTAATAAATGGAAGAAAAATAAAACATATTGCTCCTGTTTTATTACTTACTTTGTAACCATACCATTTACTGAGAGTGAAGATAAGAGTTTCTGTGCCATAGATGAAGGAAATGATCTACGTCTACTTGCAAAGAGGTAATATGGCAAGTAATTTGTCCAAGAACAAGTTTAGAGATAGTGGAGACTTCTCTGAATATTTGACGTTATTTTTCTCAATGCGCTTTTTTTCCCATCACATCTAGAAACAATTTTCATCAATTCTAGAAACATAGTCTTGCTAATGTTCATCTTATTAAAGACTATCTGAGCAACAAACTATGATATTTTGTTGGTTAAAATAAAATAAAAATTGACCAGAAGTAAAAGAGAAGTAGTTTTCCTTTCTATGCAAATATTCTGTTCCAAGTACACTTAGATGCGTGCCACTCACAGTATCAGGTATAAAATAGATTAAAACGGCTTAATAGACTTCATGTTGATAGAATCAACAAATTTAGAAGTGCAGAGTTCATACGGTAAAGAGAAGATAAGATGTTCACATGTTTACTAGCACTCATTTTTGCTTCCATAGAATTACAAGCTCATGAGTGTAAATTCCATAGTTTTGTGAATTACACATTTAAAATTTACACTAAAACTCCTTAACTCAATTTATTCTGAAGGTTTAGCAGGATTTTCATAGTTTAAAAGTCTCCTAAAACTTAATAATTTCAATAATTCATCGAAAGATATTGTGCATGCTTCGTTCAGTGAAATCCTACCCAATTCATAAAGAAAAAAAATCTCTGAATACACAATGCAGTACTCTTGCATTTAGTCATCTGTGCACAATATGAATTATTTATTTTAATATTTTCAAAGGGATGTTACAAACCATAGCTTATATTTATCATTCTGTCTTGATAAATAGCTATGTGAGCAAGGAATGGCCCCAGCAATTAGTGTAGCTATTCATATAAAATTTTTCAAGTATCTTTTCAATATCTTATTATGATTAATTTCCTTTATTTCCTTTCTTACTTGAATAAGAAGTTTTTTTAATTTTATATTTCATAAATGTAAATCTCAAAAATGTTTTTATGGAAATTATAATCTACCTAAATGGAAACAATCACTACATATCTAAAAAGACTCCTATTAAGATAGATAAAAGGGTACACATATCAAACATAAATGTCCTTATTTTTGTTAATTGACCAAATCAAAAGAATCTGGAGAATCTTTTATATGTCATCCCTATCATTTATAACTCATCTATTAAAACACTTTATTTAGGTTTTTAGTTTATTAACAACATTATTATCATGGCCAAGAAGAGTCTGACAATTTTTAAGGATGAGAGAAAAAGGCAATAGCAAACAAAATGTTTACCATCAAGAGTCAGTTGCTCTATCCAAAATATTCTCTAGCAAAATCTATCTGGTAATGAGACAGAACAATTTTATAGTAAGTCATAAAATATTCATTATTAAAAGGGTTAAAACTTCCTAGATCAGTTTAAAATGATCACATAAGGAAATATTTACCACTATATATTTGGAAATGTCTTAAATTATAGTTAAATATTTTACTCTTCCTGAAGTTAGTATTATTTGAATACAAGAAAATGGGATGAAGAGGTTGTTCATATAATATATACAAAAATAATAATTTTACTAGTTTAGACTGTTGTAGAAAGATTTATTTTCTGCAATAGTATGAAAAATAACACACATGTACAGTGTCTATGTTATATTTAACGTGATATATTAATATTCACATGCATATAAGTATGTGTCAATAATCTGCTTAATATAACGTTAAATTCTGAGTCTTTGCATAAGAAAATTTGGTTATATAAAATAATGTATCAACAAAGAACTGAGAATTGGAAGAAATCTAGAGAATCATTGATCCCAACTTTTTTTGTATCTGAATAAAACAATGAACACTCAAGAGTAAAAATTATTTGCCCGTTGACAAATACACAGCTTTTTTTACTGATACAAAATATTTACATATTTATGGGGTACACGTGGTATTTGTTATATGCATAGAACATGTAATGATGAAGTCAAGTCATTTGGGGTAACCATGACCTTGAGTATTTATCATTTCTATGTGTTGGTAACATTTCAAGCCTTCTCTTCTAACTACTTGGAAATAAACTATACAATATTACTAACTATAGTCACCCTACTCTGCTATTGAAGATTGGGATTTATTTGTTCTATGTCATTGTATGCTTATACCAACTAAAAATACACAGTTATTGATTGAGCTGGAATTAGAAACATAAAGTGAATTATACAAAAATAGACATGTGACATATTCATTACTTGCACATGAAAGGGAAGGAAGCTATGTTTTAAGTCTAAAGACCAAGGTTCCTGTTTGGCTTCCATCACTTAGTATGTTTGTGACTTTGGGAATATAGATCATGTAAAATTTTCTGAACTTCAGCTTTTTTCCTTCACAAAGTGGAGGCATAAAAGTTCACTTAGTATTCATGTGAAGAGCTTAACTATATTATAGCAAAATTTATTTAAAATTCTCTAGCCTATTAAGCAACATCATTTAAGTGCCACACACATTCCCTTATTGTGGATATTTCTAATAGAAAGTTACAAATATGAAAAAACTATGAAATGTCTCACTTCCAAATGTTTTTATTTTATGTGGCCCAAGTAATGGTACAATAACAAGACACTAGATAGATAGATAGATAGATAGATAGATAGATAGATAGACAGATAGAAATAATGTCATAATATATTCAATCGATACAAGCAACAAAGGGCTCAAAATCCTTTTTATAGTTTGGAAAGATGTGAGTAATGTAACCAACTACCAGAATATTTAGAAGTCTGTGAATAACACATTGATTCATTTGTTTCTCCTTTAGGTCTAAAGTGACACAATTATTCAAAGTAAAAAATTCTGTAGTTTACATGACAACGTCTATGTCTAGGTCTTTCTGAAGTATTTCTAAACAAGCATACAGAAAATAAAACTTTTAGAAAAGATTTGGGAAAGGCACGGGGCAGTGAGTATTGTCTAATGAGGAAGAATATAGCTTCAAGGTTTTTTGCTTCCAGCGTTAATTACTCTGCTTTCAGATTCCTGTCAGTAGTGACGTTGTCCAGTGCTAGAAGACACAGCCGAGTCCTCTGCCTGCCACTGAGCATGTAAAAACCCCTTCCACATGTCTCCATTCATAGTTAGTGTTCCCTTACAAATTTGTCTCAACACTACTTAATTCCTTTTAAGCAAAGGATAAACTAACAAAGACACAAAGAAAATAATAGGAAAATGTTTGCCCTAATCTACATTTTTTAAAATGCATTTCATCCTAAAATAAAAAAAAAAAATCGGAAAATTAAGCCAAATAAACTTCTGGTATCAGTCAGTCAGTGATAGAAACAGCTGCAGCAAATATGGTAATAAGAGAGAGCTTAATTGAAACAGATGTTTTAAAATGTGCAATTTTAAATGGTATGCAAACATTGATGTAAAGTAAATTTTAAATAAGATGGAATGGATTGGAAACATAATTTAAACCCCAAAGAAACAAAAATAATCTTGATGAAAACTAAATTAGAATGATAGACAATAATCGTGTTTGCCTAGACAATAAATTATTAGGAGGGTTATTTTTTTAAAATTTAAATTCAATGCGATTTAGATAAACATGCATTTAATGAGGTTTTAGTAGACATTTTCAAAGATTATAAAATTCAGAATAAATAGAAATCTGAGAAGTGTGCCCTCTCAATATTTTAAAATACAGTTCAATAAACTTTTGCAATGTAAATTTCTATGGATTTTTTTTAAGAAAATTTCAGTATTAGACCAATTGAATAACAACATGTAAAAGTATCACATTTGCCAGGTTTTCAACTCATTCTGGACCACTAATTGTCAAGAATGGTGGAGCTTCTGAGGTTCCATTGTATTCCCAAGTCAACAAAAATTGCCACAGTTTCATAGAACATGGCAGAAGACGCAAAGCTGCTGGATCGGAGAAAAGGACTGCACTATTCACAGTAAGTCAGGCACATGAGAACCAGAATAGTTACATCACTTCTCTTTGTCCCAGCTTCTACAAGGGTAATGCGAATGGGCCTAGGTTTATGACAATACACAGAATGGGTTCCAATGAACTTAGGGAAACTAAATACTTTATAATAGAAAGTAAGCAAACAAGTCATCTTTTTTTTTTTTCTTTTGGAGAGATTATTTCTATCTTTCCAGGCACTTTGCTATACATCTTTGAAAAGATAGTCCATTATAAGAGGCTATCAATGACTTTTTCTTTGGCAAGAAAAATTAAATAGGAAAACAAAAGACCCATGGAATATTTTCTGCCAATACAAGTTATTTTCACTCTGAAATCATATCCAGTCCCAGTATTTGAGAAATCCAGGTAGTTGCTTAAGTAAGAATTCTTTGTTTGACTCTTCTGTCATTATTTTCATTGGCAACACTTATTAATTTTATTTTACTATACTAACCCTGCTGTCAAGTCATACTTGTCACAGATATCAACTCTTTCTCTAATGGTCATTCATATAAGGGAATATCGTCGGGGCAAAAGCACAAATGGTGCCTATTTGGAGCCGAACAACTGAGCACTGGAAAAGGGCAGGAGCAGTTGTAAAGAGCTGTTTAAAGAGTTCCACCACACTCCAATATAGACATTTTAAGAATGGCTAAGTATGGGTGCTCCATATCTCATAATAGTCAAACATTTCTGGAATATATAATTTATTCCTGTACAAATGTTGGAATTAGGTATAATGTGTTTGGATTTGATATGATTTAAGTGTATGTAAATGTTCCTTAAAAATTCAATTTTTAGTTGTAGAGAGAGTGATTGTAACCTGTTCACTCAAAGGCCAAAGTGGACTTAATGACTAAGGGTTGGACTCCTGTGAAGGTTCATTCTCGCACATGACTGTTGGTTGAGCTGGGAACTCGGCTGGGGCTATCAGTGAAAATACATACATGTAGCCTCCCCCTATGGCTGCTTAGTCTCTCTCACCATGTGGTTCCTGCAGTTGATCCGCAAGAAAATAAAGAGATCCCGAAAGGAGCTGAATTGTCTTTTGTGACCCAGCATAGCACATCACATAAGATTACTTCTCCTGGGGTCATGAACTCGCAGAAAAGAAAGAAAAAAGAAAGAGCTCAATCCTCAGTGGGAGGAATATCAGTCACAGCATGAAAAGAATGTGTGGGAGAGATAATATTAGCTTGATCGTCTTTACAGTGTTATGTTGGAGCTGTATTACTTTGATTCATAGGAGTTAATTTTGTGCATCTCATACCAAATTTTCATGCAGTGACATCACATTAGCAAACTGAAATTAGAGTATTGACACAATAGAAATTGGAAAATAATACAAATGCCTTTTATTCCATTTTAAATTAGGACGAATTATTGAATATTTGACCAAGACTTTATCCATCTTTAAAAGGTGTTCATACTTATTCTGAGTCACATTCTGTCTTGTATGCCTATAAATTAAATATTGAAATTCAAGATAACCTACTGACAGCTTTTCATATTCCTTTATATAGTAAGAGAATTGGAAAAAAACAGTAAACACTATGTATATATACATACATAATATTAACATAAATTAATATCAAAATGAGAACAAAATGACTGTAACTCCTATGGTCGCCATTTTGGTATGAGATCATGTAGTCTTAATCAGTATTTATAAATTAATTTTCTACCAAGCAATTCTGTTGATCATGGTGGCATCTTTTGGGGGTGACCCAAAACTTCTTTCTAATAACGTCTGAAAAATTGATAGCTCCTACTGCAAAATCTCTTCCCTTCCTTATTTGGGGTGAAAATTAATTAGCTCAACTAGTAACCCTCCTCTTTGTGCGTGTTTCCTATTCAGTTCAAAGTGATCATGTGGTATTTTCAACTAAGGTCTCTTAAATCAGCAAGCACTGTATGAAGGGAAGAAAAAAATGGATAGATCATTATTGATAGATCATTATGGTTAATAGAAAGTTAGCTGCTTACATTTCTTACCTTTGATTATCTGACATGTGAATTCTGGCCCCGGGAAAACAGCAACATATTAATATTTGGTCACTGATTCAGAGCAAAGACTACATCTTGGTGGACATTAACAGAATCACACACTGTATTAATTACTAGATGGTTCTATATATGAGACTTCAAGGCTTGTTGTTATATAAGCGATGCTATGCTATTAGTCATCCTGACTTAGGGTGATAAGAAATAAGACCAGTGAATTCCCGGAGTAGGAGCTAATTGCTTAATTTCTGACTAATGTTGAGCATACCTATAGAAGCTATAGATTCTAGACATGAGGAAATAAACACATAATGTGTTTTTGGACTCACCGTTACCACCAGGAACCAAAGCTCCATTGAGTACTTTAATTCCATAAGCCCATATTCTTAAATCACCAGGAATGATTGTCAATTTGCTTTCAGTGAATTCCCACCAAATTTGTTATATTTCCTACCCTACCACATGGTAAACGGTCAACGACTACTTTCAGAAAAGTTAGAAGGAAGATACATATTATGATTTGGGGGTGAGGAGACAGTGTGGGGTTCTTCTTCAAGGTTAGTCACCTTCCTCTTTATTCAAAATATTTTTGTAGGAATATGATAAACTTCTGGGAACTGAGTTGTGACTTTCTATTGGTAATACACCATTACTAGAAATTTTTCACTATACAAATCAAGGAACTTTTAGTTAGTATTGTCAGGGCTGTTTTGTTGTTTTTGATAATGATTTCATTGGTTTCCCATTATTAATTAGGCAATGCAAAAATCTAAATGAGTAAAACCATTCTGATTACAGCTGTGATCTGCTTCCTATTACAGTAGTCACATTCATCTTGCTCCTGGCAATTTAATGTTTACTCTTACCTCCCGCCATCTTGGGGCTGCCTAGGGATTCCAAAATCTCCATTGAAATCAGAGAACTCAGTTCAAATAAAGCACTTCCCACTGCCTTTCTTTGCAGGTAGACACATCAGGGATGCTGGGACAGTGCCCATTAACATATAAATGTGATGCAGTGATTCAATTTTTCTGACTCCATAGAAATAAATGCATAACTACCCCAATAGGTGGAATAACATGCAAAACTTTAAAAAGGCAATTGGGACGATTACAAGATGTTGAAAATATTAACTCACTTGATTTTTTCAACCACTTTATGAGGTAGATATTTTAAACATATGCAGAAGTATTATTACCTTATATTCTGACATCTAAGGGCTTTATATTAGTCTCTCTCTGTTTTTAACCAACTATATGAAGATTGTATATAGACACACTGAATATTTTAATAGTAATAATCTCTGGTGATAATGGGGAGGTGAGGATTAAAGGGGAGAAGGATACTTTTAAGTACATAGGTATTGTTATTTCTATAACATGTAGTACATTTATAAGCATAATTTGCAATTTATAAAATAATAATAATCTATTAAATCTGTGACTCTTTGAAAATGTTCATTTCAATTTTATGTGTTCTTCTAATCCCTTTGCCTAAAATAAGTCATGGTGGCCAATTTTGTAAATATAATATTAAAATTTCTGTTATCACTGACACATAGAAAGTACAACATCAATTAGTTGACCATAGAGTATATGTCAATGCTAAGATATTGTAGTAAAAACAGTTAATCCTCTGTTTTTAAGAAAAAATAAAATTTCATTTTAATACTTTTGCTTGAATGTATTTTAAATGTATTTTGCTTGAATGTGTAATGTTGACTAAGAACTAGGAATGCTTAGTTGAAAATGAATTTGTGTTTATTTCTGTTATCTGATTTCTTTATACCATCTAACTGAATTTTAACAAAGGGCATTTTATTGCCAGTCCAATTTGGTAAAGGAAAGTCTTTAAAGAATATTTATGAATAAAATATTTCATTTAGAATATACATCAAAAAATTTAAATAATAACATTAAATTATATTTCTAAACAATAAAATAATACAAAGTATAAAACTAAGTATTTATATAACATTAAAAATTATAAACCATAGATATCAAAAAGCTTGGTGTGTTTTTCTAAGTGTATTCTCTTTAATGTGTTCCTTAATATGTTCATAAGGAGAGACTGAAAATTAGAATTACAAGAGTTTTACTGAAAATTCTGGTTAGTCAACTGACTCTTTTCAATCATCTAACATAAGCAATTAAAATTATTTGTATAAAACCAGATAGTAGTTAGGAGCTATTTTAAGATGTGAAAAAGTTAGTGTTCTGGGACTTACATTTTTATTTTATTAAAATATTTTATTGAAAATTCTTATTTGTCACAATTTTTACCCCCAGAGATTACAGAATGGACACACAAAGAACAAGTCTATGTATATACTTAAGCAAAAGGCACATGTATATAAAATGCTGACATTTGGAATATTTTCTCTCATGTAATGCTCAAGAAGGTGTTGATTTTGGCAGTTTATTGATCAGAAATCACTTCTTCCAATGTTAGTCACTATAGCATTCTTCATTGTTTCAATAGTGTGTTGATGAGACAACATATACTGCTCAGGTATTTGGCAGAAAACAAAATAATGTAGATTAGATTCCTACATACAAATAAATTTAATTTTAGTAAAACGTAACTAAAAATGACATATTAAATTATAGGTCTCCATTTGTAACCAGGATGGAATAGCAGAGCTGGATTCATATTCCTACTTGAAATAACCAATACAGTAGGAAAAAAAAGTAGCAAGTCACTGTGATCTCTGAGAGATGAGAAACAAACAGATGAGAAACAAACAAAATCAGCCTCCTAATTACCCAGCTTACTGCAGTAAGAGAGACTCTTGGCTGTAGCACAGGAAGGGGAAGAAAGGCAGAGCCTGGAAAACTCTATGATGAAGAGATGAAGCTGAGAAACCATGGTGATCAAGGTGACTTGAGTCTGTGGAATAGAGACCAGAGAGGAGAATATCCTTGAGTATTAATCTGTGTAATGACCTGCTTATGCATTTGAGGAAACTATCTAAGGCCCAGAGAATAACAAACTCAATGAATTACAAGTAACAGTGCTCGTGTGCACACAGAGCTAAGAATATCACCATCCAGGTGGAAAGTCAACAGGCATTGGTCTTGGGTAAAAGCATAGAGAATCTTACCTAGGTAGTGGTGAATATTAGTCCTAGCTTGAGCACAGTGAGTACTCATTGAACAGACCTTAAAATAAAAACCTCCCAAAATAAAATTGTTTTAAAGTTAATCACATTCCAATTTCAAGAATATTTATAGAAATAAAAATTATCTAACATAAACAAAGAAAAATTCACAAAGTGTTATCCTATAAAGAATTATAGGATGTTTATGGGAGAAAAATACAAAGAAACAAAAACAGAAAAACACAAAGAAAGAGAAAAATATTTTCTGTTCCATAATGGTCAGGTGTATCAATCAATCAAAAGTTATCCGGAAATGACAGAAATGTTAGAATTAGCAGACAATAAAAACAAACATTAACACTGTTGTTTTAACTATATTGCAAATACCTGAAAACTAGCAACCTGGAAAACATTAAAAAATCAAAAATCAAACTTTTAGAGATGAAAACTATAATACAGAAAATAAAATTAACAACAGTTTAGAAAATGCAGAAGAAAAATAGTTACTCTCAAAATATCAGTAGAAATTATTAAAAATAAAATATGGGAAAGCTAATTTTTGACAAATAAAGAAAATGTCAGTGGTATAACTTCAAGTGGCTCACAATAAATAAAATTAGAGTTCCTAAAGAAAGAAAAAAGGGAAGTGAAAAGGGGGAAAAAAAGAGTGGCAGAAAACATTCTAAATTTGATAAAAACTACAAAGTTTCAAATGCTTCAAAAAAAAAAAAACCCAGTTGCAAGA
The DNA here is from genome assembly GCF_047675955.1 of Chlorocebus sabaeus. Classification (NCBI taxonomy): domain Eukaryota; kingdom Metazoa; phylum Chordata; class Mammalia; order Primates; family Cercopithecidae; genus Chlorocebus; species Chlorocebus sabaeus. The sequence goes on from NC_132905.1 coordinate 79,377,366, forward strand.
AAATATTTTTTAAAAACGAATGTAAAGCACATTAAAATGAAATTTTGCAAAGTAGTGATAATGAGAAATTTTTTAAATTCAGAAAAAAAGACTGATATATATAGAACTGGATGACAGCAGATTTCTAACGAGAAATAACATCAGACAAAAGGTGGTGGAATAAAATTTTTAAGTTATTGAATGGAAAAAAAGACTGTCAATATAGACTTCTATATTAAAAAACATTTCAACAAACACGAAACAAAGCCAGTGTTAGATATGTAAAAGAGGAAAGAATTCATTACCAGAATACTTGTCACGCAATAAATGTCACAAGAAATCCTTCAGACAAAAAAGAAAATGATGCTATATAGAAATACAGATCCACATAAATGAATGAAGAGCACTGAAAATACTAACTATATGTATACAATTCCAAATCATTATTTCAATCTCCTTAAAGGATAAATGATTGTTTAAATGAAAATAACAACAATGGAGAGAAATGTTCCTAACACACTGAAAATAATAATTATGACAAACATAACACAATTTTTGGTAATGGAAAAACGAAAGTATACTTTGATAAGTTCTTACACTCTAATTGAAATAATATAATCGTGAAAGATAGACTATGATTAAAAACATAAACTAGTAAAGAGAAAAAATATTAGAAATATTGCAGTATTAAATATGGCATAGAAAGTAGTAAAATGTAAAACAAAAACTAGTAGAATTGATAAATCTAGAAAGATTTTATTTACATTTTTTAAACAATTCTTATAATTTTGCTAAGGAATCAGGGAGAAAAGTATTGTTATAAGCACCATACAGACACATTAAGTGTATGTGAAGAAATCAGAAAACTTAGAAACATTCATTGTTTTCTGACAAAACATACATAGCAAATTTAAAATAATGCATAATGCTTTCAGTATGGTAAAAGACATTGAAAAGATAAATAATAATCTAGCGTCATGTCTGATATCAGCATCATACTAATTCGTGTCTGAGTACTATATAAACTTTAAAACAAACTAATTGCAAGGTTGTTTAAAATACTGATAGAATTTTGGTAGAACAGAAAATAATTACTCCTCACTGGAAATTACTCTATAAGCAAAAATTTAGTGTCATACCCCTACAGAATAAAAATGTATTGAATTTAACCTAAAATTATATATGCCTCAAATATTATAAATTCATATAGCATACATGAATTATTTGAAGGTTACATAAACTTTGAAAGAAAGAACAATGCTTTTATTCTCAAGGAAATGATGGAAACATTTTATAAAATATGTGCATATGTTAGCAATTTCATTTTGTTTTGCAGTCAATTTTAAGATATTTACTTATGTTTGTGAACAGATTTCTATACTTATTTTCCTGCCATCTGAATCTTGATAGAAATCTCCTGAGCTAAAATTAAGAAATACCATTGGGTGTGTTATGGATATTACATTGCCTTGCTCATTAAAACTAGATTGTGACTAGTCCCACTATTACAAACATTTGAACCAAACAATTTTAGCAAGTGTGATCATTAGTAATTATAAGTATTGTTTTAACCATAAAAAATGGGAGGTTGACTACTTTTTATGAAACAATAATAAATCTGATAAATGGCATACTTAAAGAGATAATTCACATGCAGTTTCAATTATAAATAAGATTTGGGAACTAAACAATGAGAACACATGGACACAGAGGAAAACAACACACACTGGGGCCTTCAGAGGGTGGAGGGTGGGAGGAGAGAGAGGATTAGGAAAAGTAATAAGTCCTAGGCTTAATACTCTGTACAACAACAAACCCCCATGACACAAGCTTATCCGTGTAATAAACCTGCACTTATATCCCTGAACTTGAAAGTTTAAAAAAAATTTAAAATAATTAGAATAATATTTGGCAGTGAAATACAGAAGTGTATCTTACATAATGTGGTATGTCCCATGAAGTCATATTTCGGGAATGCAGTAGTGACTCACTATACGGAAAGATTAAATTTGGAAATGTGCGTAATATTTCTAGAAAATACCTTTGAAAGTTCGGCATCTCTTCACAAGTAAACAAGCTGTTATTACAAATATGATAGGTATAAAAACAGTAACAGTTACTCTGCAGTGAAAAAATTTAAGATTAAAAGTATAAATCTTTATGATTGACAAAATTTAAAATTAGTGGTAGTATCTTAGCACTGGGATGTGGAAGAAACAGCCTTTATGTCTTTTTCTAGGATAATATAATATTTCATAATCATTTAAATAACTAAACATATGTGTGTGTACATACATAGGTACAAGTATGTGTGTGTGCATATATATATATCATTCCATCATTGCAAACACGTATGCTCAAAAATGAGAGTTTATATTATATATGTATATTTCACATATGTATATTTAAAGTATATCACTTTATTGCAAATGTATTCAAATGAAAAATAGAAAAATCTAGGGCTAAATGTCAGGATGGTTTGCTTTAAAGTAATGTTTAATTCAGCCCTCTTTGCTAAATACAGGAATCTAAATTTAGGTCAATATAGGGCATTTGTTGAATACCTATTATAAAATTATTAAAAATAAATAGAAAATTACCTTTTCATTAACTCTCCCAAATTTAAGGTTGTAAATAATCTTATATATATTTTAACATATTTTATTATGAAGATGAAGCCATTGAGGATTAGTAGTTATTCGCAAATTTGGAGAGCAAATGAATCTCTCAATTATTTATATATCTTAAATTTATATATCTTAATTTGGGGTATTTTCATTTTTGAATATTTACTTATGAATAACAAGTAAAATGTCTAGCAGATTGGCATGTACTAAATGCTTAATAAACAATTGTGTGTCAGAACACATAATCACCATTCACTCTCATAACAAGTCTGTCATATACAATTACATATTCTTATAACAAGTTTGTTGTATGCAATTAAGACATACCTCTAATCTTGGTGACTAAGGTATCCTGCAGAATCCTATGCTTTTTCAGATGGAATTGAACACATACATATGTCCCGTGAGTCACAGAAACTGAAGCAAATCCAGGAGTAAGAAAGAAAATAAAGGTACAGCTGCTGTTTTATTTGAATGAGTTGACTCAGCAGATCAGCGACAATTGAGTTGTACAAAATGGCTGCAGTGTCTCTTGTGCCTCCACCTCTCCAGGAAATTAAATGAGTAAAAGAAATATGATAAATAGTTTACACTTTCATTGGCATTAGACTAAAATCTGTGCCTACTTAGAGGCTTTGGAATATTTACTTGATCTGAATATATCGACAATTTTAAAACATCAGTATACAAAATATTTAATTATTTAGGCCAATGAAATCAAGCATAATTTCATTCCATTAAATATAGATATATATTTATAGATTAAATATATTTATAGATTAAAACATATAATCTATGTTTTTTCAAAGTTTATTATATACGTATATATTGTTAAAACTATAGATTATTTTAAATTAGGGGCTACATTTATAGGTCTATAGCTTGACTGTGAAATTATATTAGATAAAAAGTTAAAATAATTATTTCAAAGATTTTATTTAATTTTTAGTTGTCTTTCTAGTCTTCTTGATATATAACATTTAGCAAAATGAACAGCTCATTTTGAAAGTGATTTGTAAACTCTTAGTGACATTCAAATTGAGTTAATATAATTCTGATTCTCTTGCATTACATCTTATCCTTTACATTGTATTTTTCTACTTTCTAAGACCTTAAAAGTTCTCTTAACAATATAATATTCAAAAAATATTTAACCTACATTAATTAAGAAGACATATTTACAGTTATTTTTACTTCTCAGTAAAGTTAAAACTGGTTGTATATTAATCACGTCATCAGTTGATTATCTTATGCTATAATATGATTTATTTAAAATGTGCAAAGCCAATTAAACAGGAAATGTTTATAAAATCAATATTTCATCTTGCCAAAAACATTAAGATAAAGTCTCTCATAACTTCAATTGTTTTTGAAATTGCTAATTAATATATGTAAGGAAACAACATGTAATTTGAGGTACTCGTAGGTTAAACAAACAGGCCTGGTGCGGTGGCACATGCCTGTAATCCCAGCACTTTGGGAAGCTGAGGCAGGCGGATCACAAGGTCAGGAGATTGAGACCATCCTGGCTAACACGGTGAAATCCCGTCTCTACTAAAGAGACAAAAAATTAGCCAGGCGTGGTGGCGGCGCCTGTAGTCCCAGCTACTTGGGAGGCTGAGGCAGGAGAATGGCGTGAACCCGGGAGGCGGAGCTTGCAGTGAGCCGAGATCGCACCACTGTACTCCAGCCTGGGCGACAGAGCGAGACTCTGTCTCAAAACAAAACAAAACAAAACAACAACAATAACAACAAAAACAGGAAGACGTTAAGTGTGAGGCTGCCTCAGTACTTTGGGTTTCCACACAGCAAACTGGAACATGACCCAGTATGTAAACAAAGTAAAACCTAATTTTGTATATTTTGTAACAGATTTCTGAATCTCAGCCAATCACCAGCAGGCAACTGATCAGACCAGTTCCGAATAAGAAAATTGCCTGGGTGTAACCAATCAAACTATATCTGTGCTTTATTACCTGGTTCTGTCTATATAAATCCACTGCCAATTTGCTGAATTTAGCTCTCTGAACCTCTTTCGGTTTTGAGTGCTGCTTTATTCATGATTCACTTTTTGCTCAAACGAACTCTGTTAAATTTAACATGTTCTAACAATACATTAAAAACCATATGTTGTCTTTCTCTGAGGTCTCATACATAATAAGATCAATACAAATAATTCAGAAAATAGAACTTGTGTCATTAAAAAAATCTGTTTTTATTTACAGTTTATAAAGTGAATAACATCTTTAGTTTCCTGAAATATAAACTTATTTTCTTAAAAAAGAAGCACACACACACAAATAGGAAAATAGTTACAAAGAACACACATGCATACTGTTTCATGGTGAGCAGATAAATGCAAACCCTTCTCCAAAGACTGAAGGACGAGAGAGGCCAAAGAAAGAGACTGATGAATCCAGTTTCTCAGGAAAAAAAAAATTAAAGGGGACTTGAAAACAGAAGTAATGTCTTGAGTGGCCACAAGATAGTGGATTCCCACATCTACACTCCAAAACATATTTTTTATAAAGGAAATTTCAGGGTAAAACAGGTGCAGCTGGCTGTGTCTTCAGACTTTCTTTCCAAGACTCATGACCACTGGAGAGGTTACACAACCACATTCATGATAAATTGTCCATGTTTGAGGCATTGTTTCAAGGCCTATTGCAGAACACCTTTGTACATGAGAGTCAAACATTTGCCGTCATGGCAGTTTTACTTCAAGGTGCCATCTCTCCTGCCATGCAGCAGGCTATTTTCCCAAACATACCTTCTTAATATACAACATACTATGCAACGGGCTATTTTCCTAAACATACCATTGAATGAATTGTTTTCACTCAATCATCTCCATTGTTTTTTCCTAGATTAATGAGACTCATTTAGGTTATATGTTTCATTGTATCTAATTCCCTTCCAATTCAATATCAAGTATAAAGATGTGTCTAATATTTCTTTAAAATATACAAAAATAGAACTAAATGGTCATCCTTTGGAATGTTTGTCATCCTTTGGAAGATGTTTAAAAATGTCTTATGCTATTAAATGACTATGAACAACTTTATAAAATCTCACTGTAAATCTTCTAATTTTTTTAGACTTTAGTATTACAATTGCATCAGGCTTCATCACAGCAACTTTACTGCAAAAATCTAACTCAGACAAAAAAAATACTTAACCTAAAACATACATGATGTTTTATTTTTATCATGTGAGAGCTAACATTTTATAATAAGTTACTAATTTATGATGTAAAGATCCACTTTATCAGAAGAAAACACACACACACAACACACTTTAAATCATCTACAATTTCTACTACTTACATGTTGTGTATGCTTTGGCAATAGTAAAATAATTTATTCCTAGGTTTCTATTTCCTGTAACAGAATACATTCTACTATTTTAATTCAAAATTACTTACTGTAACAGATTATATATTGTAGACAATGTCAAGGTTATTTCTAAGTATACAATTGGACAATAAATCTATGATATTACTTAAAGATTGATATGGTTTGGCTCTGTGTCCCTACCCAAATCTAATCTACAATTGTAATCTTCACATGTTGAGGGAAGGACCTGGTGGGAGGTAAGTGGATCATGAGGGCAGTTTTTCTCATGCTGTCCTCATGATAGTGAGTGAGCGGTCACGAGATCTGATGGCTTACAAGTGTTTGGCTATTTCCCCTTTTGTGCTCTCTCTATATATATTTCTTCTGCCACCTTGTTAAAAAGTTGCTTGCTTCTCCTTCAGTTTCTGTCATGACTGTAAGTTTCCTGAATGATGCAGAACTGTGATTCAATTAAACCTTTGTTCTTTCTTTGTAAATTATTCAGTCTCATGCAGTTATTTATAGCAGTGTGAAAATGGACTAATGCAGAAAATTGGTACCAGGTGTGGGGAACTGCCTGAAAATGTGGAAGAAACTTTGCAACTGGATAATGAGCAGAGGTTGAAACAGTTTGAAGGGCTCAGAAAAAGATGGGAAGATGTGGAAAAGATTGGAACTTCCTAGAGACCTGTTTAATGGTTTTGACCAAAATGCTGATAGTGATATGGACAATAAAGTCCAGGTGGAGGTTGTCTCAGATGGAGATGAGGAACTTGTTTGGAACTGGAGTAAAGGTCGCTCATGCTATGCTTTAGAAAAAAGAATGGCAGTATTTTGCTGCTGCTCGAGAGATCTGTGGAAATTTGAACTTGAGACAGATGATTTAAGGTATCTGGCAGAAGAAATTTCTAAGCAGCAAAGCATTTAAGAGGTGATCTGGCTGATTCTGAAAACATTTAGTCGTATGCATTTACAAAGAGATTATCTGAAACTGAAACTTTTATTTAAAAGGGAAGCAGAGCATAAAAGTTTAGAAAATTTGCAGCCTGACCTTGTGGCAATAAAACAAAAACAAACAAATGTTTTCTGGGGAGAAAAGCCAGCTGCAAAAATTTGCATTTGTAATAAGGATCCAAATGTTAATAGCCACAACAATGGGAAAATGTCTCCAGGGCATCTCAGAGACCTTCATTGCAGCCTCTCCCATCACAAGTCCAGAAGTCTAAGAGCAAAATGGTTTTTGCACCTGTTCCAGGGCCCTGCTGTCTGTGCAGCTTCAGGATATGATGCCTTGTGTCCCAGTTGCGTCAGCTTCAGCTGTGGCTGAAATGGGCCAAGGTACAGCTTGGGCCATTGCTACAGAGGATGCAAGTCCCATCCTTGGTGGCTTTCATGTAGTGATTCATGTAGTGTTGAGTGGGTTCATAGAAGACAAAAATTGAGCTTTGGAGCCTCTGCCTGGATTCCAGAATTTGTATGGCAATGCCTGGATGTCCAGGCAGAAGATTGTGCAGGGCCGGAGCCCTCATGCAGAACCTCTACTAAAGCAATGCAGAGGGAAAACGTGGGGTTGAAGTCCCTACACAGTGTCCCTACTGGGACACTGCCTAGTGGAGCTGTGTGAAGGCGGCCACCTTCCTCCAGACCCCAGAATGGCAAATCTACACATAGTTTGCACTATGTGTTTGGAAAAGCTTCAGGGACTCAACAGTAGCCTGTGAAAGCAGCTGTAAGGGCTGGACCTTGCAGAGTCACAAGGGGGAAGCTATATAAGGCCTTGGGAGCCTACCCCTTGCAGCAGTGTGCCTTGGATCTGAGACATGGCATCAAAGGAGAGTTTGGAGCTTTAAGATTTAATGACTGCCCAGCTGGGTTTTGGACTTGCATGAGGCCTGTGGCCCCTTTGTTTTGGCCAATTTCTCCCATTTAGAATACAAAAATTAACCCACTGCCTTTGTGTCCAGAATTGGTGGGTTCTTGGTCTCACTGACTTCAAGAATGAAGCCACGGACCTTTGCCATGAGTGTTACAGTTCTTAAAGATGGTGTGTCCGGAGTTTGTTCCTTCAGATGTGTCCGCAGTTTCTTCCTTCTGGTGGGTTCCTGGTCTCGCTGACTTCAGGAGTGTAACTGCAGACCTATGCAGTGAGTGTTACAGTTCTTAAAGGCGGTGCATTTGGAGTTGTTCTTTTCTCCCATCCGGAGTTACTCATTTCTCCAGGTGGGTTCGTGGTCTTGCTGGCTTCAGGAACGAAGCTGCACACCTTTACAGTGAGTGTTACAGCTCATAAAGGCAGCATGGACCCAAACAGTGAGCAGTAGCAACATTTATTGTAAAGAGCGAAAGAACAAAGCTTCCACATTGTGGCAGCCTGCTTTTATTCCCTTATCTGACCCCACCCACATTCTGCTGGTCTATTTTACAGAGAGCTGATTGGCCTATTTTACAGAGAACTGATTGGTCCATTTTACAGAGCTGTTTGGTCTGTTTTACAGAGAGCTGATTGGTCCATTTTGACAGAGTGCTGATTGGTCTTTTTACAATCCCTGAGCTAGACACAGAGTGTTGATTGGTGCACTTACAATCCTTTAGCTAGACACAGAGTTCTAAACAAAAGTTCTCTGAGTCCCCACTAGGTTAGCTAGATACAGAGTACTGATTGGTGTATTTACAAACCTTGAGCTAGACACAGTGCTGATTGGTGTATTTTCAATCCCTTAGCTAAACATAAAGGTTCTCCAAGTACCCACAAGACCCAGGAGCCAAACTGGCTTCACCTAGTGGATCCTGCGCCAGGGTCGTAGGCAGAGCTGCCCGCCAATTCCACACCATGCACTCACACTCCTCAGCCCTTGGGCAGTTGATGAGACCGGGTGCCACAGAGTGGGGCGCTGCTCGTTGGGGAGGCTCCAATGGTGCGGGAGTACACCACTGAGCGGGGTTTCGGGCATGGCAGGCTGCAGGTCCTGGGCCCTGCCTGGCAGGGATGCAGCTGAGGCCCAGCCAGAATTTGAGTGCAGCCCCGGCCAGCCGGCACTGCTGGGGGACCCGGTGTACTGTCTGCAGCTGCTGGCCTGGGTGCCAAGCCCATCACTGCCCGGGGCAGGGGCGGTGGCCCTGCCCAGCAGCTTGAGTGTGAGACCTGCCAGCCCATATCCACCCAGAACTCGTGCTGGCCCGCGAGAGCCCCGCACAGCCCCGGTTCCCGCCTGCACCTCTCCCTTCAGTCCTCCCTGCAAGCAGAGGGAGCTGGCTCCGACCTTGGCCGCCCAGAGAGGGACTCCCACAGTGCCATGGTGGGCTGAAGAGCTCCTCAAGCACCACCAGAGTGGACCACCAGGCCGAGGAGGCACTGAGAGTGAGCAAGGGCCGCCAGCACGTTGTCACCTCTCACCTGTTCTTCCATTGTATCTGAGAAGTAAGTAACTCTTTTTAAATTTATTTTTATTTTTTATTTTACAGGTTCCTGGGAAGAAAGGACTTGCCTTGTCTCAGATGAGATGTCGGACTTAGAGTTGAGTTAATTCTGAAGTGAGTTAGGATTTTGGGGGACTTTTGGGAAGGCGTGATTTGTGTTGAAATTTGAGGACATGAGATTTGGGAGGGACTGGGGTGAAAAAATATGGTTTGGCTCTGTGTCTCCACCCAAATCTCATTTTGAATTATAACCCCCATGTGTTGAGGAAGAGTCCTAGTGTGAGGTGTTTGGATCATGGGGTGGTCTCTACCATGTTCTTCTCGTGATAGTAAGTGTTCACGAGATCTGATGGTTTTAAAGTGTTTGGAAGCTCGTCCCTCACTCTCTCTCTCCCCTGTCACCTTGTGAAGAAGGTGTTTGCTTTTCCTTTGCCTTCTGCCATTATTATAAGTTTCCTGAGCCATGTGGAACTGTGAGTTAATTAAACATATTTCTTTCTTTTCTTTGTAAATTATCCAGTCTCAGGCAGTTGATTACAGCAGTGTGAAACGGACTAATACAAAGGTCATGGGAGATATAAATGCCTAAATATTTTAATTTATAAGCCTGATATCAATATTTGAATGTACATACAGATTTATTTTCAATTTTATTTTTGTCTTTTAGTAAATGCAGATAGGCATTGGTGAGATGACCTAATACAAATGTATATACCTGGAACATCTTAAGTTAGTGTGCTAGCAAATAATATTATTTCAAACTTGCCAGGTAAAAGCAATATAATATTGGGTGAGGGGAGTTATATTTAGAGATACTAACTCATACCTAAGGCCTTTTATATGGTGACTTATCTTGGAGAAAGTAGGGAAAAACAACAACTTCAAATTCAGGTCAGTGTCCCCAAAAGTAGAAATATATATAGTTATACACTGAGACCAAAATAGCCAAGAGCAGTTTGAGGACACAGCATTTCTTGGCTCCAACATGTACATGGGGACAGAATCTTCATTTACGTTTTTATCAGGATTGTAGTAGCAAAGCCACAGCAGCAATGGAGCTGAGTAATTCATTAATTTAGCACTAAAATGAAATTTTCAAGTACTAATTTCTAGAAAGTAAATTTTTTTGGAATTTTGTTTTCTAGGAAGTTAAAAAATATTTAGAAAACTGGAAGATTATGATTGGTTAGAGTATCTAAAAAATGCACATTTGAATTACAGCCTTCAAAATTTCTTTAATGATCAGTTCTCCATAAAGTTGAATAAAAATAAAAGAAAACTTGGTTAAAATTATGTATTTATGACATGAATCGTACAGAATAAGTTGGCTTCTTCTATTATGAAGAATCACATTTCCCGGTGCTTTTCCTTAGAGAAAATGAGTTGGATGAGAAATACTAATTGAGGAAGAGCAACACAGGGAAATTACTTTAGATCAGTAGCATGGATGGTAGTAGCTAGGAATACAGACACTGCCCTTCATGTGGCATAACTTTGTTTTTGTCTCCTTGTCTGCTGTTCATGCAGTTGGCATTTATCATAGTGTTCCTTCAAGTAGAGTCCATGCAACAACTGCATCAGAAATCACCTCTCAGGTGATGTTAAAATTCAGACTTCCAGCAAGAACTAATCAACTAGAATCTCAGAGTTATAAGGCTAGAAATCTGTATTCTAAGCTCCTTCAGTTTGGGCTAATGCTAGCTAAAATTTAAGACCCTTTAATTTTCCATTTACAAAGAGTTCATGTGTAGGAACTTTTAGAAGCCTTATCACACCTGATAATTATTACTTTCTTGATTTCACTCTCCTGTTCCTACAGAGTCACAAGATTTTCTCCAGGGAAATCTATATCCATCCATTAAAAAATAATTTTTATATTAAAAACAACTTATGTAAGATGGAAATTACCCAAAATTGAATACATATGTCATGTAATTATCCAGTGCCATCTAATTTCTTTGTTGGAAAACAAAATTGCACAGTGGTAAGACTAAAATTAAAAAGGCAACATTGTTAATGCTTTTCTTTATAAAGTTGGATTGTTTTGAATTACCTTTTCTACTGTTGCTGGTAGCAGGTTTTTGTACCAATTGTTACACAATCCAGCTTGGACTCTCAAGGGGGAAATAAGGAAAAACATTCACCTTGACTTTGATCTGTTTCTCATCAGATTCAGCTGCAGGAGATGTCAGATCTGAAATTGTTTCAGGTTTGCCATAATGCTTCAGGGAAGGAACTTTTTTCTTACACACTGTATAATTCACTTTGTAATGCCAGGAAATGTAGGTTTCAGAAGGCTAAACTGTTTGAGAGGTGAAAAAAGCAACACATTCCTTTGGTGTTATTCATTCTTTCTCACTCTCTCTTTCCCTCTCTCTGGGTTTATTTTATATTTTCTTATTTATTATAACAGTAATTATAATATCAGATCTCAGTAATATTTAACCTGATAAAGACAGTCAAATATACCCTGAAATCCCATTTCTGATGAAAACTTAGAGCATGTGAATGCAGACTTGTAAGTTTCCCATAGCAGGTTTTGAAACATCTTCACCCTAGAGCTGAACTTTCCTACTATTTGACTAATTGAACCAGAGACTTTAAAATTCTAAGAAATGGTGTCTTCTCAATGGCTTCAGAAAGACAGTTCAGTCTTAGCTCTTGTTGCAAGATAATCATTCAAATAGCCCATGCTTAATTTAGTTGATTCTTCCAAAGAATAAGAAAGTTATGGCCATTGAGATAAAATGAAACAAAACATATAGTTTAAAATTTCTTTTATATGCATTTGTTTAGCTTGAGTAAAGAACTGTATGTTCATGCTATCCAGAAAATAATTTCTGGAGGGACATACAACCCCATCCAAAGTAACTGGAATCTTATAAGACAACAAATTGCCATTTAGTTCTTTGGAAATATATAACCTCTCCACTACATCATATTCTTATTTATTTTGGAAGTTAATACATGTTTAATATACTTGTTGCTGATTGCTCACCCCAATATGTTCTTATTCATTGATAACCAGGAAATAGTAATGTATTTTATCTAAGATATTTGAGTGTAGAAATCGTGTGCAGACAAATGAGAATATAAGTCAGGATTTATCATGTTCAAGATAAATGTATTTGTCTTGTTTTATAGAATGGCATGGATACTTTTAATAGCTTAAACTTGTGGCTTTATACAATTATGAGTGTATAGAAAAATGAGAGATGCTCTTTTCTAGGTTTATACTTTGAAAACATTAAAGTGTTTTAATCTATTCTGATCATTTAATGGCATTGCTTCCCTGAATACAACATGAAAATCACTTAAAATGGTAAAGCTAATTTATATCACAGTCCAAATAAAATGTAGAAATATCTAGCATCGACTCTTTTTCTTACTGTACAACATTAATATTAAAGCTTTAGTTTTAAAGCCCAACTCCCTAATTCTGGCTTATATTTTACTAAGTATGAAGCAAAAAGTTTAAGTTATAACATTATTGATGTTAAAGTAAAAACAAAAATATATTCAGATATTGTATTCATCATTGACCAGGTAATTAAAATATGAAAAATTTTAAAGCAGCAAACATTTGATTGGAGGAACACAAGTAATTAAAACACATGCATTAACCAATTCAAATTAAACCCTGCTAATTATTATTATTATTATAATACTTTAAAGTTCTAGGATACATGTGCAGGATGTGCAGGTTTGTTATATATACACCTATGCCATGGTGGTTTGCTGCACCCATCAACCCATTGTCTACATTAGGTATTTCTCTTAATACTATCCCTCCCCTAGCCCTCCACCCCCTGATAGGCCCCAGTGTGTGATCTTTGCTTCCCTGTATCCATGTGTTCTCATTGCTCAACTCCCACTTATGGGTGAGAATATGCGGTGTTGGTTTTCTGTTCCTGTGGTTGTTTGCTGAGAATCATGGTTTCCAGATTCATCCATGTCCCTGCAAAGGACATGATCTCGTTCCTTTTTATGGCTGCATAGTATTCCTTGGTGTATATGTGCCACATTTTCTTTATCCAGTCTATCACCGATGAGCTTTTGGGTTGGTTCCATGTCTTTGCTATTGTGAACAGTGCCGCAATAAACATACATGTGCATGTGTCTTTATAGTAGAATGATTTATAATCCTTCAGGTATATACCCAGTAATTGGATTGCTGGGTCAAATGGTATTTCTGGTTCTAGATCCTTGAGGAATCTCCACACTGTCTTCCACAATGGTTGAGCTATTTTACACTCCCACCAACACTGTAAAAGCGTTCCTATTTCTCCAGAGCCTTGCCAGCGTCTTTTGTTTCCTGACATTTTAAAGATCACCATTCTAACTGGCATGAGATGGTGTCCCATTGTGGTTTTGATTTGCATTTCTCTAATGACCAAATGGTGATGAGCTTTTTTTCATATATCTTCTTTTGAGAAGTATCTATTCATATCTTCCGCCCACTTTTTCATGGGGCTGTTTGTTTGTTTCTTGTAACTTTGTTTAAGTTCCTTGTAGATTCTGGATATTAGCCCTTTGTCAGATGATAGATTGCAAAAATGTTCTCCCATTCTGTAGGTTGCCTATTCACTCTGATGATAGTTTTTTTTTGATATGCAGAAGCTTTTTAGTTTGATTAGATCCCATTTGTCAATGTTGGCTTTTGTTGCCATTGCTTTTGTTGTTTTAGTCATGAAGTCTTTGCTCATGCCCATGTCCTGAACGGTATTGCCTAGGTTTTCTTCTAGGGTTTTTATGGTTTTAGGTCTTATGTTTAAGTCTTTAATCCATCTTGACTTGGTTAATTTAATTCTTAATTTGAGTGATTAAAGAAACAATATTGTTAAAGCTGGAGTAAAACAAAAAAGGTTGTGCCCACAGAGTTTGGGGTGCCTTAGTGCTTATAATTGAAAGGTATATTTGATTGCCACAATTTCATTGTTATTTGGGCATCTTAATTTTTTATTGAAACAAAGGAAGTTGTAGTCATTAGATAGTCAATATTATAAAGCTGATCCGTTTTCTGCCCTAAGAGCCAGATACCTTTAAAATATAATTATTATATTTGAGGAGTTCACGTAAGAAGCTTTATTATTTTTATTATGCTTCATACTACTAATTTATAATATTAATAATATTTGCACTCCTCTCAGATTATAAATTAATTCTCGGAATCACCCAGATTTCTTCTTTTAACACTAATTTCTTTATCTGGCTATAGACTAAAGGCATATTTTAATATAGCATGTCTTTTTATATTCATATCAATGTAACTCAGTTCAGAACCCAAGCTATAAATCTTTGTACCTGTGTTTGTCAGCTATGTTACAACAATTCAGAAATGAATAGAATATATGTGGTACAAAAAGTCAAAGTATTGATTTTGTGACAGTGGTCAAGTATTCATGAGGATTAATCGAACAGTCACATGAATTGAAGATTAAAGCCTCAGCACTGAGATCAAGAATTAACACATAAATTGGAGGATTCCTATATTCTAGGTAAGTGCTATGTTAATTATCTAAGGTAAATTCTCATGGTACTAACTCATGTAGGATGGGAGCTTTATTATATGTTCTGTCTGTGTTTTATTTTCAGTTTTTTATCTGCTGGATATGGTCTGAATGTGTTCCCTCCAAAGTTCAAGTGTTGCCAATGTGACAGTATGAGTTGGAGCCTTTAAGTAGCAATTAGGTCATGATCGGCTAATCGCCATGATTAGGCCCAATTCCTTCATGAATGGGATTAGGTACCCTTATGAAAGAGCTTGATGAAGGGAGTTCATCTACTAACCCGTTTGCCTTCCACCACGGAAGGATGCAGCAAGAAGGCCCTCACCAGACACAAGTTAACAGCCCTTAGATCCTGAACTTCCCAGCCTCCAGACTGAGAAAATAAACTTATATTTTTTCTAAATTACCCAGTCTCTGGTATTTTGTTGTAGTAGCACAAATGGATTAAGACATGTCATTAGTTTAATAGAGATAAAAATACTCCACAGTTTTTATCAAACTAATTCTAAAAGGAAACAGCAAAATAATTGAGTAAAGTTAGATTAAGGGTCTTATGGTTACCTAATCTCAAAGATTGATCAAATCTGGTGTTCTGGCATACATCACCATTCTTCCATGAATCTGTTAGGTCAAAATACTGTGGATATACGAGTAAAGTAATACATCATTGTACTAAAAACCTTGTTCCTCAAAATTTTATTCAATTCTAAGTGCTCAGATGATGACTAGCCTTATCAATAGGCTCACAGTCATATGGAGTTGTCAAAATGATTATAGTCCTGTATATTTTTCTTCACCCATTGACCTGAGCCATAGCTTCACAACGTTGGGAAAAAATTAAATAAGCTACAGTAGAAATATCGTAGCAAAATTTTTCTATTGAGAAAGCCAACAAAAGAAAATCACTTTTCCTACAACATTCTAGAACAACACTGGGTTGCTCGCTTCAGTGAGAAATAAGCACCTTTGATTATTGACCATTTCATCAAAAACTGTAGGTAGACTAAGAAAAAAATATGATTTCCTTAGGTAATGAATAATTTGAAAAAATTATAAGATCTCTCTAGTAATAACAAAACTTATCTTGAGAATCTATTCATTAGTTCAATATTTCTTTTTTGAAAATTAGAGAAATAGTCTTTCCTTTCATTATACTGTTTGTTACA
This sequence comes from Chlorocebus sabaeus, assembly GCF_047675955.1. Taxonomy (NCBI): domain Eukaryota; kingdom Metazoa; phylum Chordata; class Mammalia; order Primates; family Cercopithecidae; genus Chlorocebus; species Chlorocebus sabaeus. The sequence continues at coordinate 79,393,400 of NC_132905.1, forward strand.
TAGTTATGATTTTTATAATAAATGTAATTATTATTACAGAGAACAATTTCTCTGACATGATATTTATGATGTTTATTTTTCTAATTTGTGGTTTTCAAATGGAAATTCACAACCACAAATTAAAGAAGATATTGGTGGAATGCCCTTTAATCATTCATAAATATATAACATATATTTTTGCAAGTAATATTATATAACATTAATATTATAATAATGTATTTTTCAGATAGGACTACTTGAGAGTAAACTATTTTTTAACTAGAAAGATAAATTATGGGAATTTTGAATAAGTTTATATAAATAACCACAAGAATGAACTTAGAGCAATTCAGGATTAAGGTACTACTGCTCATAATAAAATAAATAATTAATCTATTCAAAATATATGTAAATATGATAGGGTTATAATTTATTAATTGTAATTTAAACAAATATTTGCTAATTAATATTAGGACGGAAAGTCATTTATTGTCTTCTGTACTGGATAACTATGCATAAGCTCTTGTTTTATTTATGAATATAATGTCTTCAGTGGCCCTAAGCTTGGAAAAACATATTTTATTTATAAATATTTTTATGGATGATTAAAAGTCAGCAGAAGGCTATACCACCTGCACTCAAGCAAAATAGAAATAATTCTTCTTTATGATATAGTGGATGGTTTTCCCTTATTTACCAGAACAAAAACATCAAAATGCATGTGGGAAAATCCAGTGTATTATTTTATATAAGATAATATTCATGCCAGGCACAGTGGCTCACACCTGTAATCCCAGCACTTTGGGAGGCCGAGGTGAGCTGATCATGTGAGGTCAGGAGTTCGAGACTAGCCTGGCCAACATGGAGAAACCCTGTCTCTACTAAAAATAAAAATTATAAAATTTAAAAATATAACCGGGTATGGTGGCTTGTGCCTGTAGTTCCAGCTGCTCAGGAGGCTGAGGCAGAAGAATCACTTCAACCCAGGAAGTGGAGGCTGCAGTGAGCTGAGATTGCACTGTTGCACCACTACACTCCAGCCTGGGCAACAGAGTGAGACTCTATCTCCAAAAATAAAATAAAATAATGACATTTACATGTCTCAGCAGTAAGTTTCAGAAAAATTATTGAGCTATGGATATAAAGATACTCTTCCTTTCTTATTTAAATCTACTGTGTGTTTTTTTTTTTAGTGAAAGCCGTAAACATCTCTTCATTGTATTTTATTATGACTATTATTGTTATAAGAAAACTGTTATCTTGTAGCTCTAATAAAATATATGGTGGAAACAGTATATTGTTTTCAGCAACTTCAAAATCCTTTTAATGGCCTATAAATGGTGGCTAATAAATTATATTAAAATCAGAGAAAGTTATACCTGACTCTGACAGTGCGTTTAAAAGCCCATTTGGCTGTTAAATTTGTAATAGGAAATTGAGTTTTTAAAACTGATATAATGTAGCTATGTAGTATCTTGCTCTTTGTGTGTGTGTGTGTGTGTGTGTGTGTGTGTATATATACACTCATGAAATTTAAAGGATCAAATATAACTAAGTACCATCTGTGTCTCTTTTTAGATTTTGAATAACTCCTCCACCTTGAATTGTCTAAATTGTACCTGTTTCATAATAGATCTTCAAAATGTTACTAATCTGAATTTACAACTTTATATCTACATGCAAAATAAATTGTGTTTATTTTGAAAACTTCATAGATGCAGCTCTGTGGAACTAGGTAATACTAGTCGAAAATTATAATTAATTGAAGGTCACAGATTAAAGGTATAAATTATAATAAAGTTTTTATTTCAAACTATGAGCAATGTTGGAAATAGTAACAAAAATACAGTGCCAATTTTTCATTGTAGTATTTGGGTTACTCTTGATTTTACTTGTAAGTAAATACTATCAAAGGTTTGGAGATTATACTATGATTTTAATATCTTATTTTCCCTTAATTCACAATCTAGATAACTATACAATAAAGCAAGTGGCCAGGTGCGGTGGCTCATGCCTGTAATTCCAGCACTTTGGGAGGCCGAGGTGGGCGGATCACGAGGCCAGCAGTTTGAGACCAGCCTGGCCAACATGGTGTAACCCCACCTTACTAAAAATGCAACAATTAGCTAGTCATGGTGGCGGGTGCCTGTAATCCCAGCTACTGGGGAGGCTGAGGCAGGAAAGGAGAATCACTTGAATCTGGGAGGCGGAGGTTGCAGTAAACTGAGACCGCACCGTTGCACTCCAGTCTGGGGCTACAGAGTGAGACTCTGTCTCAAAAAAAAAAAAGTAATAATGCACCCCAGTGTAAAAAGATGCAAAAAATAAAAAATAGTCATGTTATAACTTTTTTCATTTAATGTGACACATTAAAGAAATCCTTGGAAATCAACAATTTTCATAAATTCATTTTATACAATCAAATTAGATACATTTTGCAGTATGTACACAGTAGCTGCTAGTGACCACACAAATTTAAAATAAATGAATACACTTCTAATTGTCAATTTTTACTTTCTAAGTAACAAAAGATTGTTTAATATGAGCCAAATGACATAAATTAAAAAATCTTCATTAGCAAGATGATTTCCAAATCTATACAAAAATTAGTCTGCTCTTAAATAATTTTTGCCAAGAAAAAAATATTTAGCATGTTGATGACTGATATTTATTATGCAAAAAGAGCCTTTCAAAAATGTTTTAATATACTTTCAAAGATTTTTAGTAATATTTAAATATTAAAAGAGTAAAAAGACACAGATTAAGGTAAGTCTTTTTGTACAAGAATCCACTTTATCACTTTATTTTTTTTCTCTAGAATAGTTTGGAGGAGAGAACAGGGTATGTACTTGGCAAAAAGAAAAAAAAAAGAAAAAACAAAAGTGAATTAAAAAACTGGTAACTTAATTTTTAAATAAGGTTACCTAGATCTGTGGAAATTTTACTGACAGTGTTATTTATGTACATGAATTGATTTCTGAAAAAACTCATAAGCACTGTGTGTAACTAGAAGGGCCTAAATAAGGTTACATGTCCTATATCATCTGGTCAGCCTAGATAACAGTGACTAACAATATTAATCGACATTTATTGAGGACTTACTATGGGTTAAAAACCTTTCTAAAGTTTCTAAACTTTTTACAGGTACTCATGATATTTTCCTCATTTTGCAGATGAGCAAATTCAAATGTAGTTGAATTTGTTTGGGTAAAGTCAAATACCCAGGATTAATTTTTAAACTTGTTCTCAAAATCCTGCTAGTAAAACCATCATTATTTAACAGTCTTTCATTAAATAACAAAACGTAAAACTTTATTTTTTGTTTTCTTTTATGTGGAGATGGCGTATCATTATGTGGCCCTAAGCTGGTCTGGAATCCTGGGCTCAAGCAATCCTCCTGTTTCTGCCTCCCAAAGTACTGGAATTACAGGAATGAGCCACTACCACCTTCTAATCATGATTCTTTGTTAGTCATTAGACACACTTCAAGTTTCTTCTAAGGGTGTAAACAACAGGTAAGAGTATTCCTCCTATCCATACAATGAAAAGCATCCTGGCCGACTGCAGATTTATGACTTTTCTTGATCCTATTAGACCAAGTGAGGTTGCAAGGTGAAAAATAAAAATAAATAATGACTCAATAATAGGGGAAGACGTACTTGTGGAGAGACGTGAGACATAAGCACTGTCTTGCATGGGGTACACACAGTACACACAGCTATACATAGTTAAAATAATTCAATTAGGATGTTTTAATGAATAGGTGGAGGAAAATGTGGACTGGCGGGAAGCATGTAACTCCTATAGGATGCTGGTATTGAGAGATTCTATTCCAACTTACAGTTTTTATTGCTGCTGTTCATTTGTGAAGAAAGATCAACAAATAATGTTCCAATTATGACCTTGGTGAAAAGCCACTGAATTTGGCAAAAGGGAACTGGAGGAGGAAAAAGCACATACCCAGGGGAAAGGGCAGAAATATATGCTTGGCTCAGAACAATGGAGGTGCAAGAGCACTGAGGACGCCATGCCCTCAACACTCAGGGCATGAGCCAGTCTAACATTGAAGTTTAATCTGAGCAGCAAGAAACATCTGTCCACGGCTTTCCTCACCAGCGGACTAACCAGCATCAAGTAAAAAGTAATAGCAAAATACTTAAGGGAGATGGGCAGGAGAGACATACGTGTACGAAATGATATCCATTCTGTGGCACAGCGTAAAAGGAACAATCAGAGCTGAGTGTGGTGCAAGCATTTACAAACACCCTCTGGAAAACCACCTTTCATCTAAACATAAGGTTACAGCAAGAGCAATGGTTCTTACCAGCAGGTCACCTTTTTCTCTCCCAGGAGACATTTGACAGAATCTTCAAATGATTTTTTTTTCTTATGACTTGCATCTAACATGTAGAAACTGTTAAACATCTTACAACATACAGGAACCCTTCCCATAAAAATGTGGATTAGCTAATCCAAAATGTAAATGGCATTGGGAAACACTGAAATAGGAGAATTTGTAGTCTATGTTGCTCTAAGAGTAACCAGAGCAAAACAAACAAACAGACAAACAAAATCTAGTCTAAATCCCAATAGTTTAACCCATAGGGATTCCCACAATAAAGGCTTAGAATTTTAAAAAAGTGCTTACTGCCTTTCTTTTTCTCACTTTCTACCGTCTTGCACACCATATCTGACTTTCAACCAAAAATTGTAACACATACAAAAACACAAGGAAATTTTTTTTTTACAAAGTTGCCAGGAAGCAAAGCAATCACCAGAAACAGACTCAGAAATGACACACATGTAGTGACTATTTGACAAGATATTTGAAATAACTGGGATTTTATTTATTTATTTATTAGAGACAAGGACACGCTCTGTCACCCAGGCTGGGGTGGAGTTGCATGATTGCATGATTCTAGTTCAGTGCAGCCTCAATCTCCTGGGTTCAAGTGATCCTCCCATCTCAGCCTCCTGAGTAGTTAGAATTACATGCATGTACCACCATGCCTGGCTAGTTTTACACTTTTTAAAGTAATTTTGACTTTCTTTTTAGATTCAGGTAGTACATGTACAGGTTTGCTATATGGGTATATTGCATGATGCTGAGGTTTGGGATGTGATTGATCTCATCACCCAGATAGTGAGCGTAACATCCAATATTTAGTTTTTAAACCCCTGCCTTCCTCCCTTCCTCCCACCTCTAGCCTCTAGTAGCCCCAGTGTCTATTGTGCCCATCTTTTTGTCTGTTTCTACCCAATGTTCAGCTTCCATGTACAAGTGAAAACATGTGGTATTTGGTTTTCTGTTTATGTGTTAATTCTTAGGATAATGGCCTTCAGCAGTGTATATTCTGCCACAAAGGACATGATCACGTTTTTATGGCTGTATACTACCCTGTGGGCTATCTGTACCACATTTTCTGGATCCAGTCCATCATTGTTGGGTGCCTAGGAAGATTCTGTATCTTTGCTATTGTGAATAGTGCTGCGATGAACATACGAGCGCATGTGTCTTTTGGCAGAATGATTTATTTTCTTTTGGGTGTATACTTAGTAATGAGATAGCTGGATCCAAGGGTAGTTCTAAGTTCTTTGGGAAACCTCCCAACTGCTTTCCACAGTGATTTAGCTAATTTACATTCCCACCAACACTGTATAAGCAGAATAACTGTGATTGATTATGTTAAAACTCTAGTGGAAACATAAGATTACATGGGCAATTTCATCAGGGAGGTAGTAAAGAAACTAACAGAAAGAATTGGAAATGCGAAGAAATAAAAACAGTAAAAACAGTGAAGCATGCCATTCACGGACCTCTCACAGCTGAGAAAATAATCATGAACTTGAAGACGAATCCATAGAAAGCAATAAAACTTAATGTGAGAAAAAAGAAGAAAATAAAAAGCATCTGAGTACTGTCAGGCTGTATTCATTGACCTAATATATGTGTAATTGGAATTTCAGAAAGAGAAAAGGGAACAAGGAAGAAGTAATATATTTAAATACATGATGGTCTAGGCATTTTCAAAGTAAAATGAGAGCCAATCACATATTTGAGATACTTAGAAACACTAAAAAGGAAAAAGATTAAAACAAAAATGACAATAAAGCAAACAACAACAAAACAGTATCCAGGCGTATCTTATTCAAACTGATGGAAAAAAATAACAAAAGATACCTTGAAGATACAGGAAAGGATATATACAAAGGAATAAAGATAAAATTACAGAAGACTTCTTGTCAAGAATCATGCCAGCTAAAAGATAATAGAAATAGTTCTTTAATTTGCTGAAAGGCAAAGAAAAATAACGATGACAAAAGCTATCAACTCATCTGTATAGATAATAAAAGTATATTTCAAAAATAAAAGAGAAAAACCATTTCTTCAAACAAGCAAAAAAATGAGGAACCAAACAACCAGCAGACGTACTCTACAAGGAGTATTAAAGGAACTTCCTGAAGAAGAAAAGTAATACTAAATAGAAACTAGACTCTGCACAAAGAAAGAGCCTCAGAAACTGAACAAATTAAGAGAAAATTATGCTTTCTTATTTTCTATCACTCTTAAGAAAACTGAATAGCTCAGGCAAAGCTAGTAACAATGCATCACATATTTATGGTTTATATAAAAAGTGTGGCAAAATAATACAAATAAGCGAGTGAAGCGGTTGATAATGCACTGTTGTAATCCCCGTATGCTGCACACAAAGTGGTACAATGATATTTGAAGGCAGAATCTAATTAATTAAAGTGATATATTGTCAACCTAAAATAACTTAATAGTAAGAATAAGTCTTGTATGAAATATGTAAGAATACATTTTTATAAATTGTGTAAAGTTGTATTTTGAAGTGTTAAAGCAGGTCAAAAGTAAGTAGTTGTGAATAGGCCTACCTAATGGAATTTTTAAAGAAATTTTAAAATTACAAAAGGAAGAAGGCAGGCAAGCGGCAAAGGAAGGTGGGAAGGCGGGAAGGCGTGAAGGCGTGAAGGCGAGGAAAGGCGAGGAAAGGCGAGGAAAGGCAAGGCAAAAGGCAAAAGTCAAGGCAGAGAGAGAGGGATAGAGGGAGAGAAGAAATTTACTCCTGGAATTATGAGAGGTTGAAGAAAAAGGAGTCTAGGCTTTGCCCGTGTGTCAATAAACTCCTATCTGTAAAGCGTTAAGCTATTTATCACAGAAGTGGGGAAATGATATTGATAAAGATATCATAGAATTGTTAATTCTATATATGTATACATTGTGAAACAAGCTGTGAAGGAAGCTATGATTTCTACTGGGAAAGCTGTGGAAATGCTTCTGGTTCACTTTATTTCACTATAAACTTATTTTAGGGTTTTGTTGTTGTTATTCCATGAAAATTAAATTGATAACAAAAATATTTACAATGACATTAGTTACAATAAAAGTCTTCTTAATATCCCAAAATGCACTCCTTAATCTTTTCCAATCTCCTTTTTGTTTTTCTGTTTCTTTGATTTCTTTGGGTTGCCTCTTTGTATTTTCCTTTGTCTCTCATTTCACTATTTCGCATACAAAAACTGCACACATACACAAACTAACACACATTGCATATAATCTAATATTTCAAGTGAATTAGGCTTTGTCTTATTAAATTATGCTATATTAATCAATGAATTATTATATGTGCTCTGATATGTATACATCATTATGAGGTTAGAAAAGCCTGCATATGTATATACTTTGATATTTGAATAAATAAATGAACATTGGATTAGAAACAAGATGCTTGGATGAAGATAAGCAGATATTCATCATCTTTCTGCATAAAACAGATGTACGTGCTGAGTATTGCTTATCCAAAATGCTTGAGATCAGAAGTGTTGAATTTTTTTGAATTTTGGAATATTTGAAGATACATATGTTATTTTAGGGGTAGGACCCAAGGTTAAACATGAAATTAATTAATTTTCCTATACCCTTTAATAACATAGCACAAAGCTAATTTTACACAATATTTTAATAATTTTGTGCATGAAGCAAATTTGTGTTAAATATTCACTTGTGGAACTTCCCACTCGTGGCATCATGTTGACACTCAAAAGTATTTTGGATTTTGGAGAGTTTTGGATTTTGGGTTTTCACATTAGATGTGCTCAATGTGTATGTGCTTGAATTGTAAACTATGCTTCCATTAGACATAGAATCTTTTTCATTTGTAAATTACCACTTTTTAATGTTTGTTATACTGAAAAGAATTCTACCGTGCAACTTTAATCTTTCTTCTTTAATATTCTACTCTCTGTGAGAGCTTGGAATGAAGTTAGAAACCCAATCACGAGACAAGGCTGACTTCACTAAGGTTTTTGGCCATGTGCTTGAGCAGACAGACAAGGCGTAAGTTCTATTTCTGTGAGCATTGTTTGTTGTCTAATGGAATCAGAGCCTCTGAACATTGGTGACTTTGTGGGAACACACTGGGGAACAGATCACCCTAGTTTCTGCAATGTTTCACAGAGACATCAAAGCAATTCACGCTTGCCTGCCTTGTTAAATGTTTGAAGTCTTGACCCAAATCTAGATTTAAATCTCCTTTAAAAAGATTCCTATGATGGGGTTCATGAAATTGTGCATAAATTCCACAGCTACGTTAGTCCCTACTTTTAATTTTTGTCTTCTTGTTTTCTAAAAAGAAAAATAACAAATTTTATCAAAATTGTGAATAAAATGCACTTTTTTCTTTATAAGAATGACCAGGTATATTGTTATAAAGATTTTCAGAAATAAAATATCATTTTAACTAAAGTCTAAAGGTGACACGTTGCTTAAGCATAGAGCAATCCATGGAGTTTTGTGAACTATTTATGATGCATTTCAGTAATAGATTATAAGGTCTGTGCTGAGTAATAAGTAGAAATGGTCAATGACAAATTTAGAAACATTTTGCTTTTTCTCAGGTGACCATATATTATTTAATTTCTTCCTTTATAGAGGGAAATTAGTCTTCTCAATAAAATCCTAAATAAATGTGAGCCATGGGCAGGCAACTTTGACCTCAATAATCTATAGAAAGCCAAAATAATTCTTCAGTGAGTCTCAGTTACTACAATGTGATGGGTTTATTATAGAGGTTCCATGTGAAACAAGGTAATTAAGTCCTGCTCAGATTACAGCACAGGACTCCAAAATTGTCTGTAACACTGACCTGCTGTTCTAGGGTTATTATGCAAAGAACAAAAAAAAAATCCAAATTCATAGGCTCATAAAATGGCCATGTAATGTGAGCTCTTACATATACACTGTCGAAAATAAGACTGCATTTCTAAAATGGCAAATGATGTATTTTATTATAGGGAGGGAGGTACGATGTGTGTGAGGCAAATCCAGTAAGAAGTGAGAAAAAACACAGATTTTCCCATAAGATATACCAAAAGTGAGATCATTTAAATCTGGAAAGATAAATGTTGAGAGGATATAATGTAATCTATACAATTTTAAGTGTGAACATTAAATATGTACTTGTTAAACAGATCCTTGAACTCTAGCACTCTTTATAAATACAAGATTTTTTTGTGTAAAATGCCTATTAGGGTGCAGGGTACATGCAGAATTAAATTTTATTCTCAAAATCTAAATCAAATAAAAGACCAATAATGGAATTTCAAGATTGTAAGAATAGTTGTATTGAGTACATTATTTTTAAAAATAAGTTTCTGGAAATGCTATTAGATTTCAAAATACAAGTCATTATTTTGGAAGACTTCAATGATAAAAAGTAAGTCTGTATGATAATTAGTGTAATTATTCTTTGAGGCAGACTTTTATTGTTAGCAATTTAGAAGTAATACTTCTAGTTATTCACACATATAAGAATACTTATTTGTGAAATTATGAGGGTCACCATCAATATATTTAAACAAATTCACATTTTGAGTTAGGATTTGGCTTATAGTTATTCAAGATCTTTCTATATACGGTGTCAATATTTAAATTTTATAAAACCTAAGATAGGAATAATTAATGTGGCAGATTAGCAGGAAAAAAGATGAGTAAAAGGAGAGACAGAATGAGAAAAATTAGAAAAAAATATAGATAATATTAAAATTGATACACATTTTCAAACTATTACTAACTTTAATCTAATTACCATTTAATCAGTAATGTCAACAGGCTTCAAGAGAGTCCATAAAATTATAATGTTAACCTTTTCTTTGAGTCACCAGAAAGGATTTGTTCAACATTTGTTTTCATGTAGCATAGTGATGATTGAAACCCAAAATACAAATGAATGCCATATAATGAAAAGACACATGCTGTGTGTGACAGATAAACCCTTCATGCAGCGAGAACAAGCCATTTTTAAATAACCTTGTTAATACCCACACTTTACTTGAAAATGTGTCAGAATAATTTAAGATAAAATACATACAAGAAATGTAATATTTACAATAATTTGTCCTGTTATGGTAGTAAATATAAATACAAATTATGTAAATATATGATGATATATCATACGTTACCTGTGTATTTTGATACATAATTAGTGGTTTTGCAAATATTTTTGTTTATATATAGCAGTGTAGAATATCTGGAAATATACAATGAAAGGCTTAATTGCAATAATAGGTTAAAATGTGTTAAAATGTGTTGGGTATTTATTGTCTCTTGTGAGCAATCGTCTCTTCTAAGAATTTCATCCCCTGCTACCACCTCATTCCATCCCTCCTCTCTAACCTTATTTAAAAATAAATTCAAGCCAGGCACTGTGGCTCATGCCTGTAATTCCAGCACTTTAGGAGACCGAGGCAGGGTGGATCATCTGAACTCAGGAGTTCGAGACCAGCCTGACCAACATGGCAAAACCTGGTCTCTACTGAAAATACAAAATTAGTCAGGTGTGGTGGTGGATGCCTGTAATGTCAGCTACTTGGGAGGCTCAGCAGGAGAATCGCTTGAACCTGGGAGGCAGAGTTTGCAGTGAGCCATGATCACTCCATTCCACTCCAGCCTGGGCAAAAAGAGTGAAACTCCATCTCAAAAATTAAAAAATAATAATAAATTCATACATTTAAAAATAATGTTTTGCTTACTATAGTGAAACAAATGATGAAGTCAACTTTCCAAGAAAATGTCAGATTAAAAAAAAGTAATCCTCAGGTATCTGTGAAAACCATACATTCATTTAGAGAATACAGTAATATAATTAATAAATGGATTTCACAAGACCACTTGTAATAAAAACAATAATCTAATATCAATTGATTTACCTTTTTAATAAAGAGAAAGTGAGATTTTGAAAGACATAGTTATGCATAGATATTAAAATAAGAAAAAAGAATATAACTGGAAATAAAAGCACTTGATTATGAATATAATTCCAAGTTTAACATCATTTCTCTAAGGATTTTGAGTAATTTCCCTATTGTCTTCCAGGATCATTTTCTTCAAAGAGTAATTCACAAATTGCCATCATTATCATTACTTTGGATCTTGTTGCTTGTGGGGCTGTATTTTAGTCTTACTGACTTGGACAGAATACAGAAATCTGTTTTAACTTCTCTAGGCGATTAAGATACATATTAAATTTTGAGAAACACTACTTCTATAATCTGTTGTTGCAGAACGTGAGTCAGATGCCAGACCAAATATCATTCAGTTATCGAGGAACAACACCCTGTTTTTGCCACCCCAATTTAGATTATTTTATCTTAAATATGGTATAATTCACTTATACTTTGTGGAAACTCTTAAGGTTTTGCCTAGAGTTGAGTGTCAGATGTGGTGGGGATATGGACTAAATCCACTCTAACTTGAGTGTAGAGCAGAGGGATGAGTGTTATTACCTTTCACTACTGTCTGTAGTAGAGACTTCTGGGCACAGAACCCTGCAAAGAATAAATCCATGACACTAAGCTGCATTCGGCTGCGTTAATTGTGTTAGGCTATCATTTTCTACACTTTGAGTTTAGATTGTTTTGAAATCATTGTTCTTAGCACTTTGCATTCTCTTTCAACATAAATAACCTTCTTCAACTGTGAGAACTCATTAATTTAATTGTTAATATTAGTTCATTCATTCTTGGATTTCTAGTAACTAGTAAATGGGATTTTTAGATTTGTCTTCCAAGTCATTATGTACTCCCATTTTTTGTCTTTATTTTACTCTATATTCTCAGGTATTTCATTAGTTCTAATTTTTCAAATTATATTAATTTTTATTTAAATATTTTATATTGTTAAGAAATTTCCTTTTTTTTACTTTTAAAAACATCCTATTGTGATTATTGTATTATTTTCTTATATATCTGTATTTATGTACAGTTACTTATTTTGAGGGTAGACTTAGTGCTTATTTTTCTCTGACTTGGCTTGTTGGTGTGGTAGTTGGTTCATTTTGTTTGATTTTTAAGCTTTTCTTTTATAGCTTGAGTTTTCTCTTTTTCTATTGAGGTTATCTATTCTTCAGGTAGGCATTTCTTCATGGTTTTGGAGTTCTTTATTTTATAACTTTGTGACTAATATGCAAACACATCACCATTATTAAGCTATTAAGTTCCTTTTATTGATTTGCATATGTGTGTGCATTGTTGGTTTAGTTGCCCAATAATTCTGTCTTCAATCAGGAATACTGATAGGAATATCTAAATTCCTTCGCTTTGTCTGAGAAAAGAGCCAGCTGTCAGACCACTAGACACTTAAAGCCAAAATTCAGATAGCTTAACTCTGGAGAGAGCTCATCCACACAAAGAGAAACTTTCATATGGCATAGCTGCTGTATGGAAAGACCTTTAGGGTTTTGTCTGGAGTGTGTTGTGAGGTGTGGAAGGAATGTGAATTGAATTCACTCTGATTTGAGTGTGTAGAGGAGACAGATGGAGGTTATTACCTTCACCCCTGCTCACAATTGAGTCTTTGAACTCTGAGCATAGTACTTCTCCAAAGAACAAACTCATGATATTAAGCGATATTAGGCTGTGTTAGTTGTTAGACTGCCAAATTGTCAGCTTATTTGATGCATTCGGACAGGCCTTTCCTCTTTCCATGATTCAGGTTTTGTGGAATTCTCCCAACCACTGGTGAATCTCCTCATTATCATCTCTTTCATATGTTTTGAAAAGCAATAGACACTTCATTTTTCTACACAGTATTATGAATTACATATTGCATTATTTTTGCAAATTTGTCTACTTGGATATGTTTTGAGTAATTATCTTTTGGCCATGATGAAGGCCATATCGTTTCATCACTGGTTCTTTGTCACAGACAAAGACAGAATGAGATGGGTTAGAGGAAAACTCTTCTGCCTTCTGTCCCCAGAACAGTGAAAGTTTCTTGGATAGGAAAATAGGATTTAATGACTGTGCATGAGAAATTCATCTCAAAATAAAATCTAATGAGTACTATATCCACTTAAGATAGAGATTACAATAGTATTCTACCACATTTTTCATTCATCTACTTTCATATGAGATATTAATAACTAACATTTTAGGCTTTAGGATTATTCGGGCAATGCTGAATTTCAATCTTTCTATGAAAATGTGGACCTGGCAATAAGTATTATTAAAATATCATGTTTATTTTGCTTTAATTTAGTAAGTTCAAAATGTATTGCTTAGATAATAATGTAGTAGTTAAAATAGTTGTGATGTTTAATGACTCAATTTTAAATGGCTTTAATAGAAATAACTTCATAGACTTAAATACACACAGTATAATTTACACCATCAGGTTAATTACTATCTTTTTTCAAAGCTCTGGTTATTTCAATTTTTCAGAAAAATTAATCATCTTTTTATGTTGCTCCGGCTAGTCTCAAACTCGTGGCCCCAAGTGACCCTCCTACCTCAGCCTTCTGAGTTCCTGAGGCTATAGGGGTGGCCCATGGCACCTAATGTTGAAACATATTTTTATAGACACATCACCTATTGGATAGAATGGCAACAGAATTTTAAAATGCACTGATTAAAAAGCCTTCAGATACAGTGTGATGTTAATGCACAGAAAACTGTTTTTAAGTAAATATATATATTAAAACATTGGTTTTTATGTATGTTGAGAAAATTATTCTAAATGAGAGTACTTGCTGTTCAAGTGAATCAGAAAAATCCAACAAGGAAGCAAAGAAAGTGAATTGGCATTGAGGGCAAAAATGAATTAAAACAAAAACTTTTTAGTTTATCATTTGAAAGAAGTTTGTTCATCATCTGGCTTACATGTATGTCATTATATGTTTGCATTTTGCTTTGTGGAAATCAACCCCTACACATTGTCCCTCAAAAAGTGACTACATGTGACCAAATGAGGACAGTGCGATTTTATCCTTATGCACGAAAGAGCAAAAATGTCCACATAGATTTTGAAGTTCAGATCTTTTGAGGGTGTTGTGAGCTAATAAATGTCCATATAATAAAAGCTATGAAAACATGCAGCCTAATTCAGATATCTTTTAGAAGTGGACATTATTCTTATGGAATGTGTTAGCATTCAATAAACAAGTTTTTAAACATGAAACTTGTAGGACTAGTTTTATACAATGATCATAGGCTAATTACTGAACTAAGCAACTGGATTCTTAGAGTAAAATGTAGTAAACAGTAAGACAAAATTAAGGGATTTTTCATATTAGAGAGTGTATGTAAAACAATTTGTTTAAGTGAGCTTTGGAATACTGGAGCAAATTAGAAATTCCTTGATTTATGACTTAATTTGAACTCCACGTAACAGTATTAACAAGCAAATTGTAGTTTTCCATCATTATTCCTAATGATTTCAGATGATTAATGATATTTAAGCGACTATTTATGAAGACAATATTTGGCTGTGTAGGAAGCATGATGGCTTCTGGGAAGACCTCAGGAAACTTTCAATCATGGAGGAAGACAAAGGGGAAGCAGGCGCCTCTTACATGGCTGGAGCAGAAGGAAGAGAGAGAGCAGGGAGGTGCTACACACTTTTAAACACCAGATCTCTTGAGAACTCACTGACACAAGAAGAGTAAGGGGGAAATCCACCCCTATGATCTAATCACCTCGTACCAGGACCCTCCTCCAACATTTGAGATAATAATTCGACATGACATTTGGGCAAATGTGATGCTACAATGAGTTACAAAAATGACTGAAGTGACATGTTCATTTATGGATCCAGTGACTCCCCAGATGATTAATGTTTTTTTTCTATCAGGGAAGATAATTCTAGCAGTTTCTCTTCTCCTATAGGTATGAACCACTAAGGAAGGCTTTCTCTAGTCTATTACTCTGCATCCAAGCTTTCAGGAGGGCCTAGTGGAGGCCTAAGAACAACAGCCTATGAACACTTGCAACTGTTGCTTTTTTGAGTCCCATGCGTCATATATTTTCATGTAAAACCCTATTTGATATTAGGAGTTTATTAAAAGATTTTGCTGAATTAATTTTACCAAAATCTATGGTGTGTGATGTCTTTATTTCTTGTGATGTGACACAGGTAAGGCAGTATCTTTGTCTTGTGTCATTTTGGAGGTATCAAAACTTTTTTTATTGCTTTTTGTTTATTGCTGTGTACAGAATACAACTGAATTTTATATTAAGTTTACATATCCAGGAAACTCTCTTGAGTCACTTCCTGGTTTTCTAGTGCTTTTATATTGGTTTCATGTATTTACAATCTTTCATCTGAAAGAAACATATATGTATATATAATGTACTTTGTATATATATGTATGTACTTTGTACATTATATATACAAATAATATATATAAAATTATATATACATTATATATACAAAAATTACATATACAAAGTAAATTGTATTTCAGTGTTGAAAATGTTGCCTTTTCTTTCTTTCTCTTTTTTTGGGACCTCCAGTAAAATAGTAAATAGAAGTCAAAGGTGGCATTTATTTTTTTAACCTAATCTCAGTATGGACCCTTTGGATGTATAATAACAGTGGAATTATCTGTAGTTTATACTGACATACCATATATCAAATTGAGTTTATTTACAATAAATTTTATGAGATTATTAAAAGATTGTTTGATTTTGATTAGTGTAGTTTTTAAATCAGAAATGTGTGCTAAGATTTTACTAAATAACTTTTTCCTATGGATATGATGAGTTGCACTGATACTGATGTGGTTTCTACTATTAAGCCATCCTTCTATTGCTAGAATAAATCCACTGCCTGTGACCTATCATTATTTTTATATATTTTTGAAATTAATTTAGTTAACATTTTATTTAAGAATGGTATTTCAACGTTTATAATATTTTATTAATAAATCATATAAGGTGTTAGAAAGTCTTATCTGTTTATCAAATTTCTAGAAAACATGATGAAAAATTAGTGTTATTTGCCCCTTAAAAGAACTTGCAATAATTTAGAAATGAAGCTATCGCTGCTTTTCTATGTGGGAGGTTTATAATAAAGCATTTTTATGTTGATAATAATTTTACTATTTATAATACTATCAAATACAGTGAGTTTTAAAAATTTTGATGAATACACAGTAGGTGTATATATTTATGGAGTACTTGAAATATTTTGATAAAGACATATAATGTGTAATAATCACGTCAGTGTAATGGGGTATCCATCACCTCAAACATTAATGCTTTCTTTGTGTTATGATCATTCCAATTATAATCCTTTAGTTATTTTAACTAAAATAGTTTTAAAAAGTTAGTTAAACTAAAGGATTATAATCACAATGACTGTGTTGTGCTATTAAATATTAGATCTTACTGATTCTATCTCACTATATTTTTGTATTTATTATCCATTTCCAATCCCTCCCCCTCTACCACTTCCAGCCCCTGGTAACCATTATTCTCCTCTATCTCCAAGAGTTCAATTATTTTAATTTTTAACTATCACAAATGAGTGAGAACATGTGATGTTTGACTTTCTGTGCCTGGTTTATTTCACTTAACATAATGTCCTCCAGTTCCATTCATGTTGTGGCAAATGATGATTTCAGATGATTAATGATACTTAAGCAACTACTTTATTTATATTTTGAATTTCTGCAGTATCAATTGTAAAATCTCATTTTTTCATCTCTGGTTTTATTTATTTGGTTATTCTCTCTATCTTAGTTAATCTGGCTAAAAATTTGTTGATTTTGCTTCTTTTCAACAAATCAACTTTTATTTTGTTGATGTTTTGTATTTTTAAAAATTTTAATTTCATTTATTTCAGGTCTGATAGTTATGATTTATTTTCTTCTATTAAATTTAGCTTTGGTTTGCTCTTTTTTATTCTGTAAGATGCATTATTAGGTTGTGTATTTGTAGATTTTCTACTTTTTTAATGTAGTTGTTTATTGTTATCTTTTTAGTACTTCTTTAACTCTATCTCATAGGTTTTGGTATGTTGTGTTTCCATTTTCATTTTTTTAATTGATTAATTCCTTTCTTAATTTCTTTGTTGACCCACTTCTCATTAAGGGACATATTGCTTATAAAAATATCCAAGTGTTTTTAAAGTTTCCAAAATTTCTTGTTACTGATTTCTTCTTCTATTTCATTGGAGTCTGGAAAAAAATACTTGATAGAATTTCATTTTTTTGACTATTTAAGACTTATTTTATGGCCCAATATATTACCTGTCATTGAGAATGGTCCATGTGCTGAGGAGAAGAATTTGTATTCTTCAGCTGTTAGGTGAAATGTTCTTTAAATATCAGTAAATATCCATTTGGTTTATAGTGCAAATTAAATCTGATGCTTCCTAGTTGATTTTCTGTCTGGATGATCTGTCCAATGCCAAAAGTGGGGTGTTGAAGTCACCAGCTATTATTCTTTTGGAGGTCTATCACTCTTTTTAGCACTAATAGTATTTGTTTTATATATCTAGCTGCTCCGTTGTTGGGTGCATATATTTAAAATCATTGCATTCTCTTGTTGAATTGACCCTTTGCCATTAAAACTACCTTATTTGTCTCTTTTTGGAGTTTTTGATTTGATATTTATTTTAATTGATGTGATTGTAGGTACTCATGCTCTTTTTTGTTTCCATTTGCATGGAATATCTTTTCCTTTGTCCTTCTTTTCAGTCCATGTGTATATTTATAGGTAAAGTGTGTTTCTTGTAGGCAGCAGATCTTTGGGTCTTCTTTTAAAAAAAAAAAAAAAATCCATTCAGCCACTCTATATCTTTCGATTGGAGGGTTTTATCAATTTACATTCAATGTTGGTAAGTAAGAAGTTAGTTTTGCCATTTTGTTCTTTGCTTTCTGGTTGGTTTTTGGTCTTATCTTCCTTCTTTTATTCCTTCATTTTAGTAAAAGTGATTTTCTCTGGTGGTGTAACTTAATGTATTGCTGTTGATGTTTTGTGTATCTGTTGTTTCTTGATTTGAGGTGGCCATGAGGCTTGCAAATAATACAACCCATCATTTTAAATTGATGTCAATTTAACATTGCAGAAACAAACAAACAAACAAACAAGTAAAGAGATAACCAATACAAACTCTATAGTTTAACTTCATTGGCTTCATTTTTTAACTTTTTATTTCTTTGCATATATTTTTATACTATGTCTGGAAAAGTTGTTATGGTTACTATTTTTGATAGATTCATCTTTTGGTCTTTCTACTCAAAATATAAGTCATTTACACAGCACAATTACACTGTTACTATCTTCTGTTTGTCTCTGTGCTTACTATTACCAGTGAGATTTGTACCTTCAGATGATTTTTTATTGCACATTAACAATCCTTCTCTCAGACTGAATAACTTCCTCAACCATTTTTTGTAGGAAAGATCTGATGTTGATGAAATCCCTCAGATTTTGTTTGTCTGGGAAAGTATTTATTTCTCCTTCATGTTTGAAGGATATTTTCACCGGATACACTATTCTGGGATGAAAGCATTTTTCCTTCAGTACTGTAAGTATGCATTGCCACTCTCTCCTGGCCTGTAAGGTTTCCACTAAGTCTTCTGCCAGACATATTGGAATGCCTTTGTATATTATTTGTTATCTCTTGATGCTTTTATTTTGTTTTTATCCTTGAGCTTTCGGGATTTGAGTATTAAATGTCTTGAGGACATCGTATTTAGGTTAAATTTGCTTGGTATTCTATAACATTCTTGTACTTGAATATTGATATCTTTCTCTAGATTTGGGAAGTTTTCTGTTATTATCCTTTTAAATGAACTTCCTAAACCTATCTCTCTCTCTCTGCCTCCACTTTAAGGCCAATCACTCTTAGATGTGTTCTTTTGAGACTATTTTCTATGTGTGATAGGTTTTCTTCATTTTTTTCCGCTTTTTCGTACCCTTCAACTGTGTATTTCCAAATAGTTTGTGGTCAAGTTCATTTATTCATTCTTTTGCTTGATCAGTTCTTCTTTTGTGAGACTGTGATGCATGCTTCATTATGTCCTTTGTATTTTTCAGATTCCGAATTTCTTTTGATTTTTAAAAATCATTTCAATCTTCTTAAATGTGTTGGACTGGAATCTGAATTCCTTCTCTGTTGTCTAGAATTTCATTGAACTTCCTCAAAACAGCTCTTTTGAATTCTGTGTCTGAAAGTTCACATATCACTGCCGCTCTGTGAATGGCGACTAGTGCCTTATTTACTTTGATTTTTGAGATCCTGCTTTCCAGGATGGTTTTAGTGATTGTGGCTATTTATCAGTGTCTGGGACTTGAAGAGTCAAGTATTTATTGTAATCTTCCCAGTCTGGGCTTGTTTGTACCCATCTTTCCTGGGAAGGTTTTCCAAGTATTCAAAAGGAATTGAGTCTTTTGTCACTTCAGCCCTGTCTGCAATAGTTGCTCCCACAAGCCCAGCAATGCTATATCTTGCATTCGATGACCATTATAGAGTGTGCTATACTTACGTTAATCTAGATGGTATAGCCTACTAAACATCCAGGCCATATAGTATAGCTTATTGCTCCTAGACCACAAACCTGTATAGCATATTACTATACTCAATACTGTAGGCAATTGAAACACAATGGCAAGAACTTATTTATATAATGTATCTAAACATATAAAAGGTGTAGTAAAAATACATTATAATCTTATGGGACCATCATCTTATATCTGATCTCTTGTTGACCAAATCATTATATAGCACACGACTGTACTTATGACCAGCTGGCTATAAATCAGGATTTTCTTAACCCCCTCCTTGTATATTGCTTAGAGAACTCAGGGAAACACTGTACTTACTTTTGGCAATTTATTAATAACAGATATAATGAGAATATAAGTGAACATCCACATGAAGACATATATAGGGCAATGTCTGGAAGGGTCTCAGCACAGGAGCTTTTGTGGTGAGACCAATGGAATTTGTGTGTACTACCCTCCCAGAATGTAGATACATTTATCAACCTGGAAACTCTCTGAATCCCATAGTTCAGGGACTTTTTTGGAGACTTCATCATATAGGCATGATTGATTATTATCTCCATGTCTAGCATCTCTCCTTTCTCCAGCAAAGTGGGGTGGGGCTGAACACTTTAATCCTGTAATTATACCTTGGTCTTTCTAACGAACATCCCACTGTAGGAGCCCACCAAGAACTGAGTTATTAGAACAAAAGGTATTTCTATCATGTCCCAATATTCCAAGGGATTCAGTAGCTCTGGGTCTAGAACTGGGGTCAAAGACCAAATATTAGAATGAAGTATTCTCCTAGCAGCCTTCGAGTTTACAAAATTACAAAGGTGTTAGAAGCTCTTTGACAGCAACTGAAGGCAGAAAACACTAGGTGTATTTCTTAATATTTTATGATACCTGCAGTGATATCCCATTTTTATTCCTAAAATTGATCATTGTGGTTGTCTTTTTAATCTTGGACATTTTCTTCTCGAGTTTTAACATGTATTTTCTATTGTTAAAACTGAACATCTAGCATGTGGCTTTTTTTATTTTTTTCTTTCTGAATGTTTTATTGTATTCTATTAATTTTTGCTTTTGTATATAATTTATCTTACTTTATGTAAGTTTAATTTGTGATATTACTTTTAGTTTCTTGAAAGAAAGCATTAGATCACTAAATTTTAGATATTCCTTTTCTTTTCTAATCCAGACATCTAAAGTTACAAATTTCTCACTAAATTTTCTGCATTTTACAACATTTGATGTATTAGATCTTTATTATGGATCAGTTAGAATTATTTTATTATTTCCAATTTGGTGTTTTCTTTGACATTGGGTTATTTGTAAGGGCAATGCTTAATGTTGTTGCTATTGGGGATTTTCTGGATAGCTGCCTCTCAATTTCTGAAGTAAATTTACTATGGTCACAAAACAAACAATAATTTTCATCTTCAAAATGTATTGATATTTATTGCCCAACATGTGGTTGGTTTGGTAAATTTCTTATAAGCACTTTAGCAAGTTGTTAATTATTGTTGTGTTGTGAACATTGTTCTAAATATGCCAGATCAATACGGTGAACTGTGTTCAGATTTTGTATTTAAAAAAAATTAAAGTACAAGTTGCCCATGCCTAATCTGAAAAATCTGAAATCCAAAATATTACAAAATTAGAAAAATATTGAGCACAGATATGATGCTGAATGTGGAAAATTTCACACATGAGCTCACATGGGTCACAGTCAAAATGCAGATAAACAGTGCACAATTGATTCACTGTCTCCAAGGGATAAAGGACTCTTACAGCCCCATTGACCTGCAATGTATTTTTTCTGATTCCCCTACACAAGTACACCAACAAAGTCTGTTAAAAAGGCATGTGTGCAGGCCGGACACTCCAAAGGCAATTTCCTCATAATGGCCAACTTAAGGCCAAGTCCTTTGTGCATTACTCCCTGTGTTTTGCTGTTTATTTTCGGTTGTCTCATACAAAAATATTGCTGAAAATGTCAAAAAGGTCTGCAGACACTCTTAGGGGTACCAGTGATAAGAAAAAGAGAAATCATTTATATTTATCTATAGCATAGAATATCAAGGTGGTGAAGAAACTAGTCAGCAGTGTAAGTGTGAAATGTTTTACACTAAAGTATGAGGTTGGAAGGAGCACCATATATGACCTGGAGAAATAGAAGCTTAAATTGTTGATGTTCCATGCAAAAAGTGTTGAACAAAAGTTAACAAAAATTATAAGAACATTATATAAAACTAAAAATAAAGATCTTGAATGTGTACTTTAAGAGTTGGTCTTTCAGCATCATAGTGAATACATGCCACCTAATGGTATGCTAATCATGAAACAAGCAAAGATCTATCATAAGAAACTGAAAATGGAGGGGAACTTTATTCTATAGGTTAATTACATAAATTTAAGAAAGGACATATCAAATTTTTAAATTTTTATAGTGATAAAGCATCTGTTGATCATGAAGCAGCAAAGAAATTCATTGACAAATTTGACAAGATCGTCACTGCTGAAAATCTGATACTAGAACAAAGTTGTAATACTGATGGAACATCACTGTTTTGGTGTTATTGCCCTAGAAAGACATTGATTACAGCTGGTGAGATACCCCTGACAGAAGTTAAAAATGCCAAAGACAGACTATCCGTGCTGACATGTGCTAATGCAGCAGGCATATGTAAGTGTAACCTTGAGATAGACAAAGGCTGTGTCCTCACTGTTTTCAAGTAGTGAAGTTGTTATCAACTAATTATTATGTTAATAAAATGGTATGGATCACTAGGGACAACTTATCTGATTAATTTCACAAACATTTTGTAGCAAGGTCCTTGCTCTCTGCAGGGAAGCCAAACTAAATGACCACTGTAATGTTTTTTTAATTTCTTGAAAAGTATTCTGCTCTTTCTACAGCTGAAATTTTCATCAAAAATAATGTTCATGTCCTTTCGCCCAAATGTAACTATATTAGTTCAGTCATGTGACTAGGATATCTTTAGATTAGTAAAGGGCAAATATGAAGAAGCTCTCTTGAACAGCATGCTAGCATTAGTGAACAGAGGCATAGCTGTGGACAATTTTCATAAGAAGTTAGCATGAAGAGCACCATCTATGCTGTGTCCAGTGCTTAGAAGACAGTGACTAAAGAAACTTTTGTACATTCCTGGCACAACCTCTGACCAGTAACTAAATTTAATGTTGATGATGAACAAGATGATGACTTTGAAAGATTCTATGTGCTAAGTGAGAAAAAAAACGATGTCTTATCTCCTTACATATACAAGAAGTATACCTTCAGAATCCAATAAACTGAAAGAAATGGATATCAAAGACATTTTTAATGTTGATAATGAGGCTCCAGTTGTTCATTCATTGACAATGGTGAACTAACTGACATTTTTCAGAATCATGGTAATTATGATAATAGGAACATTGAAGACGATGTTAATACTGCAGAAAACGTGCCTAATGACCACATGGTGAAAATATGTGATGAACTTACTGAAGAACTAGGACAAAATACATTTATAACAGAGTCAGAAATTGTCATTGTATAAAATCAAAGACTGATTTTTAAGACCAAAAAATGCTGTTAATGAGGGAAATTCCTCTGGAGGAAGTATTTTAAAAGCCATCCAGCAGACTGCCTCCTCATCTCTAGAGGACCCACTTCCTGATCTCCCCACTTCCTAGTCCCTCAACTGCTTATGATGTTCCTCCTCATCTAAAAAGTTAAAATACGTTGCATAGTAAACTTTCAGTGAAAACAGTATTTCTATCACACACTAAAAAAATGAGTTTAATAACAGATTAAATATAATGGAAGACAAAATTAATTACCTGAAAGTCAGGTTTATAAAATTATTTATTGAATCACAGAGAGAAAAGGACTGAAGAATACCTACATACAAAACCTGTAAATGGTGTAACATATGTTTAATTGGAGCTAACAGGAGATAAAAGAAATGATCCAGAAGCAATTTTTGAAGAAATATTGGAAAATGAAAGATTTAAGGCTATATCACAAAGGACAATAAACCAAGCCTAGTGGGATATATGTATTTTTAGTCCTTTTTCATATATTTGAAATCTAGACACCCCGGTTGATACTCATAATTGCCAATTTGAGGCTAATTTATGCATTGCTTTATGTATTTTTCTCCAAATTTCTCCCTATTTTCTCAAAAGTGATATCATGTTTATTTTAATGTTCTACTAGCTGCAAATTCTGATTCACCTGCAATTCTGTTTTTATTGACTACTCTTTTAGCTACTGTTCATGTATTACTTCCTCTTCAAACACCTAGTAATTTTTACTTTTTTTCTGTTAGACATTGTGTATAAAATAACATTAAAGCCTTTAATTTATCTTCTATTAAATAGGATTGTGACTTACTTTTGTGAGGTATATGATAGACAGGGATGCGGATGTATACGTGTGTGGTGGGTTGTGATTATCAAATTAATCCAATCAGAGGTTAAGTATAGTTGTGACTGTGATGCAAGTTTGGTAAAAGTCCACCTGTGGAATGCTGCTATTGCTAGGGTAATTAATTCTGAGTTTTTTATTTGGAGCAGGGAAGCACTCTGCCTCCACTGCTCCAATACACTCCAAAAGTTTTAGTTCTGAACTTCAGAGTGCTTCAGTTGAGGTCTTTGATTTTTCATTCCATGCTGTTTTAAAATTTGCTAAATGTCTTGATGGTGAGATTGTTTATGCTTTAAGGCTTACAAGACTCCTATCTTCTCCCTCCAGTTCCAGTGTGTGCTTCTGATTTCCTTGCCACTTTTAGCAGGGCCAAGCCTGATTTGCATTCTCTACTCGGACCCATAATCATTAAGTGTTCCCAGGTGAGAAGCAGTTGTGGAACTTCAGAATTAATCTACCACTATCTCCAGGACTTTATTTTCTGGTCTGCTTATTCATTTGTTAAGCCTTCTGGCTTTGTCAGATTTTTGTTTCTTAAGTGCCAGCATGAAAACTTCACAGCCTAACTCTTTATCTTTCTATGCAGCACAATTCAGCAAATGTATATTTGGGCAAAAAGAAAATTCATGAATTTGAGGTCTCTGAATATCTCAATCATTCCATTCCCATGCAACTACTAAGAAATTCGCTGCTTTCTCTTTTCCCATCACTAAACCTCAGCCTATGCCAAGCTCTGATCCTAAAATAGCCTCCTGAATTAAAAAAAAAAAAAAGAAAGAAAAGAAAATTACTAGCTGACATTCTCACATCACCAATTGAGATATTGTCCCAGTAAATAATTTAAAAGCAGACAGTAGTCATAAAGTTATGCATAATCTTCAAATAATTATTATAAATTGACAAGAGAAAGACATTTAAACGCTAGCAAAAGTCACACAATTCAATTTTCAAAGATGTTAATTCAAATAAAGAATACTAAAATTTACTAATATTAAGGATAAAATTAAATTTATAATGAAGTAATACACGTGAGTGATTTTTAAAATAGAATGAAGACTTATAAGCCCTATTGTTTTGGACTCTATCATGAAGGGATTACTATCTGATGTTTGTTGGAAATGCCAAGTTTACTGCCTTTTGAAAATTAAGTTGGCAATTTCTTCTAAAACCCAAGTGCCCAAAGCGTTTGATCCACAGATTGCACTTTGAGAATTTGTAATACAAAAACTACTAATGTTCCAATACGTAAAAGTATGGATGCAAAGATATTTACTGTACAAAAGCTGAAGTGACATAAACATGGCCAACATATTATATGCTCATCACTAGGCAGATGGGAGAATAAATCATGACTATATCCATACAGTGAAATATATGTAGTCCTTGCAAAAATTTAAATCAATGTGAAATGACTTTTAATGGTGTATACAGAGTATTTTGAAGTGAAAAAAATCATGACATAATAATTGTGTCTAATAGGTTATTTTTAAAAATAACCAACACTATATTTGAATGTCAACATGTTTTTACATTGTTATGGATTGAAATGTGTTCCCACAAAATTCATGTGTTGAAGTCCTTATCCTCAGTAAGACTGTATTTGGAGATATTATTTTTAAAGGGGTAATCCAGGCTAATTGAAATCATAGAGGTGGAGCACTAATCCATTATGAGTGGTGTCCTGATAAGAAGAGGACGAGACACCAGGGATTCCTGTGTACAGAGAAAAAGCCATGTGAGGACACAGCAAGAAATAAACCTTCTACAAGTCAAGATGAGAGGCCTGAGGAAAAACTAAATGTGTTGACACCTTGATCTTAGACTTGTAGCCTCCAGAACACTGAGAAATAAACTTCTGCCACTTAAGTCATAAGTTCTGTAGTTAGTATTTTGTTATGATAATCCTAGCAGACAGATTCATACATATTTATTATAATAAAAAGTTTATTAACCCAAGGTGATGTTGCCTTCTAGGGATAAGAGTCTGACATGGATAAGATAGAGAGAGGAGGAAACCTGTCTATATTATCTCCATTTTTTTTTTTTTTTTTTTTTTTTGAGACTAAGTCTAGCTCTGTCGCCCAGGCTGGAGTGCAGTGGCACAATCTCAATCTCAACTCACTGCAACCTCCGCCTCCCAGGTTCACGTGATTCTCCTGCCTCAGCCTCCTGAGTAGCTGAAATTACAGGCATGCACCACCACGCCCGGCTAATTGTTGTATTTTTAGTAGAGATGGGATTTCACCATGTTGATCAGGCTGGTCTCAAACTGCTGACCTCGTGATCCGCCCACCTCGGCCTCCTAAAGTGCTGGGATTACAGGTGTGAGCCACGCACCTGGCCTGTTATGTCCATATTAAAAGAAAATTAAGTCTGCAATAAAATGTATAACCATATTCACCTAACATTGTATGTAATTTATGTGTATTTCTGTTATATATGTATTCATATACATATATTCTTTATTAAGATAGAAATAATTTTATATACTACAAAAATCTGTAACAATAATAGTATACCACACCCAAAAGTGTCATTCTCATGTTCAACTTTAATTTTTGCCAAACTTTCAAAATCTTTCTGGTAAGTATTTACAGCTGCCAATGTCTCTAATTCAGAGCAGGATTCTTATATGTAACTGAGTGTCTGGTATAGAATACACATTCTGTAAACCGTTTTTAAAACTTTGTAAACGAATGAGTGAAAGAACAGATGAAGGAACGTGAATGACAGATGAATAGTCATTAGTACACTTTCTATTTATTCATTCATTTGTTTATTAAAAGACTTGCCATTAATTATAGAGTTAAATTCAAATTTCTTGTCTTCCATGGTTGTTTATAATCCAATGACAGTAGGTTTTTCTAGCCCTATTTTTCTTCCTTACTTTATGCAAATTTTAAGAGTAAAAAAATATGCCTTTAGCCTATCTATTACTACTATGATATCTTTTTATCCCCAGTGCAATATTTATACAATGTAGCAGTATTTTTTGGAGAGCAAAATCAAGTGTCAGTCCGAGTTTTAATCCTGGATCTCATACTTAATAGATCAATTAACTTAGAATAGGCCATTTAGTCCCAGGCCTTTACTTTTTTGCCTTATTTTACAAAAGCAGCAATAGTAGTGTGTGTGTTTAATAATGTTAGAAATATTGATTGCAAAATGCTTACAATAATATCTGCTGCATGGCAAACACTTAAGATATTATAATTTACCTAATTTTAGATATCTCCACATTTCCCTTTTTATTAAAATTTCAATTCTCCTTCAATGACTATCTCAGATAAAACAATTTCATGTGTCTTTCTTTGATATTTTTGGAAGTGTTCTTTTCCTAAGACCTAGTCCTCTTGCTTTTTGTATAATCATTTGATACACATCATAAACATTCACAATTTATCTCTTTAAAATAGATACGCATCACATCTTGCTTAAGTAGTCAGGAAGCTCACAGAGATCAAGGTCAAATGATGAATCCCATACATTGTCCTGTCATGTGCAAAACAAGACTCAGTTTTTCCCACCAAGAATTTCTAAACCTGTGTGGTTTTGTTCATTGGTAAATCTCCAGTGCCTTGAAACATTTCCAATAGTTTTTGACTCAGGACATACATTATTTCCTCATTTTAATATTGTTAATTTATTTCTTACTTGTTTTCAATCTTGCCTTCTAAATTACCTTTTGTTTTTGGCCTGTGAAGAATCTCTTGACATTTAGTATGTCAAACAGTGAAAAAAATAAATGATGATACTTGGATCTACATCCATTTACTTCAGTCATAAATGATGTTGAATTTAGTAGAAAATCTGAAAGACAGTTGGATTGTTTAGTTGAGTTGTTTCTAAAGCATTAATGTTATATTCCAGAACATACCTACTTAGAGGTTGACAGGAAAATGTTTTAAAAATAAAAATATAGAGAGATCGATACATATTTTCCCATTAAATAAGAGATAATAAGAAATTTTATTTGTTAGTTATGGGCCAATGTAATATATTACCTATCTGTTGATCTATTGTCAATTCCTATACTTTAACAACATCTGAGTGTTTCATTACAGAGGAAGGATAAATCTATTACTAAACAAGGAGTCAATATTTTTTCAATCATAGAATATTCCAAACATTTCAATTAGAATATAGCCATGTTTCTAACATAAAACAAGGCTGTTTTAACACACTGAAATCATCAGATTTTTCACAAGGAAAAGTCAATTCTGTCAACAATTCTATTGCATTTCATGTCTGTTTGCTTCTGAAAAAAAAGAAGTAAATAGTTCCATAATAGCTAAATATAGTTTAAAATGACTTTTCAGATTTCCTTTCAAGTGAGAAGAAAAATAATCTTTCATCAACAGAGAATGTCCTGGCAAGCAGAAATATTGCTTATTTGGTAAAAGCCTATGAAATATTGCAACTATCCTACTGTGAACATCAATATTTAATTTTTTTCATACTTTTTGTTATGACTAAGTGTCCAAGAAACATAATACATCAAGAGCCACTGTATTAAAAAGCAGATGGAGAACTCAGGGAATTAAATAGCAAAAGATACAGAGCTTTGCTCTCATTTCCAACTAAATTGATTTTGGTTATTACTTGTTGACTTGTCTTTCTCATTAATTTCAAATGTAGATAATTAAAGACATAATTTTTAATCTACATGTAGTTAAGCAGGGGCAGACTATGTTAAATAGTTCAATAGTTGTGACAAATAATGTTTCATATCATATATATTTTTGGAACACTGAAGAAAACCAGAATTGTACTATAGAGAAGCCTGACCTCTTTCACTTAGTATTATGCATTAGAGTTCATGTTCCTGCTTTTGTCATTGGCTTGCCTTTGTTCATTTCTTTTTCTTTCTAAGTAGTATTTCATTGCATAAATATATCATAGTTTGTTTATTCATTTGCCAGTTGAAAGAAATTTCAGTGTGTTAATTCAATTATTATATTATAAACTTTTACAATTTTATGTAAAGATGTTTTAATTATACTTTGGTAAATAAATAGTCAAATCATATGTATATGGTAACTTAAAAGAAGCTGACAGTTACAAAATAATTAAATGAACCTCAACAGTTTCCATAGAAATGAAATTATTAATGGAGATATTTAATGTGTTATGATTGATGTCTTCTCCTTTGAAGTAATAAACCAATTATAATTTTATAACCCATACCCTAAAATAGAAACCCCAGAAAAGCAGATACTTCTATTTTGAATCTGGAGTTTCCTCAGTAGCTAGTACTGTGTCCACAAAAAAGTAGATGATGAGTAACTATTTATGCAATGAGTGAGTAATACAATATTACATAATTTCTGCTTACTCTGCCCCGCTATAACAAAATACCTGAACATTTGTATTTCTAAACAATAGAAATACATTTTTTTATGTTTCTGAAGGCTGGGAAGTCCAAGACCAAGATTCTCATGGGCTTGGTGGTCTGGTGAGGGTTATATCCTCTGCAGGGGAGAAATGCTGTGTCCTAACATGGCAGAAGGCAGAAGAACAGCCAAATATTGTGTGAAGCTTCTTTTACATCAGCCTTAATCCCATTCATGAGGAAGGATCCCTAATGACTTAATCACCTCTTAAAGCCTCCAGTTCTTAATAGTATTACATTGGCAGCACCTGAACTTTGAAGGGGACACATTCAAACAATAGCAAGTACAAAATATATAACAAAACATATGCTAGGTTATATATATATATACACACACACTAGATATATACAAAATATATACAAATATATACACAAAACATAGG
Organism: Chlorocebus sabaeus; assembly: GCF_047675955.1. Lineage (NCBI taxonomy): Eukaryota > Metazoa > Chordata > Mammalia > Primates > Cercopithecidae > Chlorocebus > Chlorocebus sabaeus. The sequence goes on from NC_132905.1 coordinate 79,423,386, forward strand.
CTATATACAAATATATACACAAAAATACAAATATATACACAAAAAAATAAATATATGAATATATACAAATATATAAAAAATAGAAATATATATGCAAAAAAATATACAAATACACAAAATATATGATAGATTATACAAAAATATGTATAAATATACATATATACAAATATACAAATATATACACAAAAATACACAAATATATTCACAAAACACATGCCAGATTATAAATATACAAATATATACACAAAATATGCAAATATATAAATATACAAATATATTAAAATAAAATATATACACAAAAATATATGAAGATAAATACAAAAATATGTTAGATTATAAATATACACATATATACAACTATATATACAAATATATAAAAAATACAAATATATACACAAAACATATATACATATGTACGCAAAACATGCTAGATTATTTAGAGATATATACTGCCATCAGAAAATATATGGCAGCATTGAGAGGCAGGCTCTTTAAGAGGTGATTGAATCATGAGGGTCTGCCCTTACAAATGGATTCATCTCTTCTTGGATTCATGGAATAATGGGTTATCATGGAGTGGAACTGGTGTCTTTATGAGAAGTGGATGACAGAAGGGAGCAAGCCACGAGCATCCTCAGTCTGCTGGCAGACTGTGCTGCCTCAGGACTCTTCAAAGATTCCCCACCAACTCTCACCTGATGCGGCTCCTCAACATTGAACTTCTCGGCCTCCATAACTGTAAGAAATAAATTCCTTTTCTTTATAAATTAAGCAGTTTCAGGCTTTCTGCTATAAACAAGAGAAATGAGACAAATATAAAATAGGACCTGGAAGCAGGCCTCTGATTTGGGTACTATCGGTTGGTGGTTTGTTGAGATGAGGTAGGTCATTGGAGTTCTTGGTGCTTCAGTGTCTTCATAAGTAAATTGGAGACTATGCTAGTGCGAAACTTGATGGGTGTTCAAAGAGCTTAAGCTACTTAATGTATGTAAATTGTTATGATATTGACTGTTGGATAGTAAGTTTGATATGAATGTGAGGAATTGTTAATATAAACTAGTCTGATGGTTTTAAATTTCATATGGCCAAAATTAGTGTCATGGGAGATTTTGAAAGGAACACTTTAAAAATTAAATTATCACTGTCAAAAGGCTGAGTTCAAGACATTAGCATCTCTTGGCACAGCATAAAGACAAAGAGAAATAGGCCCAATTATTTCCAAATTAATGAATATTGGATCAAAAGGATATTGCCATATATTGCAGTAAATGGATCACAATGCATCAACAGTTCAATTTCAGAGATGACCTTGTTCAGATATTGTGGAGTATATGTTAATGTAGTCAAAGTTTTACACTCACAAGTGGTTGTGGGGCTGAGTGATATCTGAAAAGGATACTATTGTATATTTCATCACTTTAGTTTTTGAAAAGAAATTTCCTACTCAAAATTTTTGTGTATTTTTCAGCAATAAGATAGCATTGGAAGATTCACTTAGATACAAAAAAAAAAAAAAAATGCCTTGATAGCATCACTTCCCAAGTTTCCTTCAAAGGCAGAAAGAGTTATTAAACTAGATTTAATAGGATGTGTTAGCCAGATATTTCCATCCAAGTAAATATTTTCCAAATAGGATAAAAGACATAATTTGTATTTCAGTAGAGAATAGTATCCAAGCCCATGAATTTCCTTTTTTTTTTTTTTTTTTGAAACAGAGTCTCACTCTGTCACCCAGGCTGGAGTGCAGTGGTGTGATCTTGGCTCACTGCAACCTTCACTTCTTGGCTTCAAGCGATTTTCATGCCTCAGCCTCCCAAGTAGCTGGGATTACAGGTGTGCTCCACTATGCCCAGCTAATTATTGTAATTTTAGTAAAGGTAGGGCTTCGCCATGTTGACCAGACTGATCTGGAACTCCTGGCCTCAAGTGATCTGGTCACCTTAGACTCCCAAAGTACTGGGATTACCGACATGAGCCACCACGCCCGGCCTCAAGCCCATGAACATCTAATACTAAATTGGAGCTCTATCCCTCTGCCCTCTGCTAAGCAGTTGCTGCTTTCTGAAACTGTCAGAGAATATGGGAAAATTATTCCACAACCGTTATCATTCCAAAACTATTTAGATACAAACTCCTCAGAAACAAACAACCAGATAAATAAGAAAGACTAATAAAGAGTGTTGTATGAGAAATATATTTTACTGAGAGGGAAGACAAACATCTGTGCATTAGATAAATACTAAGCATAGAACAGAATTTTAGCTAATGTTGGGCTTAATCTGTATGTAGACGCAGCAGTTGTAGATCTAAGAGATTGTGTCAATAGACGAAGTGGTAAGAGAGAAGGTAAAAGAGAAATTCACATTTGATCTTTTGAAACACATATTCTTTAAAAATCACAACTCAATCAAAAATGAGTAAAGTATGTGACTTAGGGAATATTACTGTAAAGAAGAGTGGGAGGTAAGAGTAGTTCAAATAGCACTCTCATTGAAAAGGTCTACCAACAACAAAATATTGACAGTGACTTCAAATTTATCTATTTTCCTTCTTGAGCTGAGTCACAGGTAAATTGATGCTCAATATAGCATTACTTTGTATATTTTATGTATAAAATATTCCATAACAAGCGTTTATTATTTCCTTCTGATGGATGAAAAGAATGCTGAACATGCAGAATTGTAAAAAAACTATTGTCTAACATGGCAATATATCAATAAAATGCTGCAACATGAAAAATTAAGTTGCACAACGGCACATACACACATATAGTATGACATTTGTCTAGTGAGAATGCAAATAGAGTGAAAAAGACTAAAACATGTAAGAGGGAAAGTTAAAAAGTAGTTATGCTAGGGAAATGTGACTGGGTAATTTTCACCCTCATTGCACTTTCCTGTGTCTATTTTGTTTTTATGTTTTCAATGTCTAATATATGTTAAATTGCAGTTTAAAAATTCCTCAAAAATGTTCACATCTTTTTTATTATTATTGTACTTTAAGTTCTGGGATACATGTGCAAAACGTGCAGGTTTGTAACATAGGTATACACGTGCCATGGTGGTTTGCTGCACCCATCAACCCATCATCTACGTTAGGTATTTCCCCTAATGCTATCCCTCTCCTAGGCCCCCACCACCCGACAGGCCCCAGTGTATGATGTTCCCCTCCCCCTGTCCATGCGTTCTCATTATTCAACTCCCACTTATGAGTGAGAACATACGGCATTTGCTTTTCTGCTCCTGTGCTATTTTGCTTAGAATGAAGGTTTCCGGCTTCATCTGTGTCCCTGAAATGGACATAAACTCATCCTTTTTTAAGGCTGCATAGTATTCCATGACATATATCTGCCACATTTTCTATATCCAGTCTATCATTGATGGGCATTTGAGTTGTTTCCAAGTCTTTGCTATTGTGAATAGTGCTGCAATAAACATACCTGTGCAAGTGTCTTTATAGTAGAATGATTTATAATCCTTTGGGTATATACCCAATAATGGGATTGCTGGGTCAAAAGATATTTCTGGTTCTAGATCCTTGAGGAATCACCACAATATCTTGCAGAAGGTTGAACTAATTTGCACTCCCACCAACAGTATAAAAGTGTTCCTATTTCTCCACATACTCTCCAGCATCTGTTGTTTCCTGACTTTTTCATGATTCCCATTCTAACTGGCGTGAGGTGGTATCCCATTGCGGTTTTGATTTGCATTTCTCTAATGACCTGTGATGATGACTTTTTTTTCTTATGTTTGTTGGCGGCATACATATCTTCTTTTGAGAAGTGTCTGTTCATATCCTTCACTCTCTTTTTAATGGGGTTGCTTTGTAGATTCTGTTTACGTTATTTGTAGATTCTGGATATTAGCCCTTTATCAGATGGATAAATTGCAAACATTTTCTCCTATTCTGTAGATTACCTGTTCACTCTGATGATAGTTTCTTTTGCTGTGGAGAAGCTCTTTAGTTTAATCAGATCCCATTTGTCAGTGTTGGCTTTTGTTGCCATTGCTTTTGTTGTTTTAGTCATGAAGTCTTTGCCCTTGCCTATGTCCTGAATGGTATTGCCTGGGTTTTCTTCTAGGGTTTTTATGGTTTTAGATGTCACATTTTAGTGGTTTTTTTTTTTCTTTTTCTTTTTGTTTTTTTTGAGACAGACTCTTGCTCTATCGCCCAGGCTGGAGTGCAGTGGCACAATCTCAGCTCACTACAAGCTCTGCCTCCCAGGTTCATGCCATTCTCCTACCTCAGCCTCCCAAGTAGCTGGGACTACAGGCACCTGCCACCACACCCGGCTAATTTTTTGTATTTTCAGTAGAGATGGGGTTTCACTGTGTTAGCCAGGATAGTCTTGATCTCCTGACCTCGTGATCCACCTGCCTCAGCCTCCCAAAGTGTTGGGATTACAGGCGTGAACCACCACGCCTGGCCACATTTAAGTCTTTAATTCATCTTGAGTCAATTTTTGTATAAGGAATAAGGGAGGGGTCCTCCATGATCAAGTCCAAGTCGGCTTCATCCCTGAGATGCAAGGCTGGTTCAGCATACACAAATCAATAAACATAATCCATAATATAAACATAACCAATGACAAAAACCACACGATTATCTCAATAGATGAAGAAAAGGCCTTTGATAAAATTCAACACCACTTCATGCCAAAAACTCTTAATAAACTAGGTATTGATGGAATGTATTTCAAAATAATAAGAGCTGTTTATGGCAAACCTACAGCCAGTATCATACTGAATGGGCAAAACCTGGAAGCATTCCCTTTGAAAACCAGCATAAGACAAGGATGCTCTCTCTCACCACTTCTATTCAGCATAGTATTGGAAGTTCTGCCCAAGAAGGGCAATCAGGCAAGAGAAAGGTATTTAAATAGGAAGAGAGGAAGTCAAAATGTCTCTGTTTGCAGATGACATGGTTGTATATTTAGAAAACCCCATTGTCTCAGCCCAAAATCTCCTTTGGCTGATAAGCAACTTCAGCAAAATCTCAGGATACAAAATCAATGTGTAAGAATCACAAGCATTCCTATACACCAATAATAGACAAACAGAGAGCCAAATCATGAGTGAACTACCATTCACAATTGCTACAAAGAGAATAAAATACCTAGGAATACAACTTACAAGGGATGTGAAGGACCGCTTCAAGGAGAACTAGAAACTACTGCTCAAGGAAATAAGAGACACAAACAAATGAAGAAAACATTCTGTGCTCAAGGATAGGAAATATGAAAATGGCCATATTGCCCAAAGTAATTTATAGATTCAATGCTATTCCCATCAAGCTACCATTGACTTTCTTCATATAATTATAAAAAACTACTTTAAATTTTATATGGAACAATAACAACAACAAAAAGCCCATATAGCCAAGACAATCCTAAGCAAAAAGAACAAAGCTGGTGGCATCACGCTACCTGACTTCAAACTATACTGTAAGGCTACAGTAACCAAAACAACATGGTACTGGTACCAAAACAGATATACAGACCAATGGAACAGAACAAGGGCCTCAGAAATAATGCCACACATCTACAACCATCTGATCTTTGAGAAATCTGACAAAAACAAGCAATGGGGAAAGGATTCCCTATTTAATAAATGATTTTGAGAAAACTTGCTAGCCATATGCAGAAAACTGTTCATATCTTTTAATACAGAACCCTTCTAACTCTAATCAGAAGGAAATAATGAAAATGCAAATATTCATTGCTTCATGTTTTTAGTAAATTCAACATTTGGAAGTCATCTAAGTGCCCACAACTAGTACTAAATAACTACAGTATAAACATGCATAAAATTGAACAAAACATAAATTTTTATATTTAGATTAAATCACATGGATTATATAAATGTATGTTACAATGTTTTATATGATTATTTAGAAATGAGATAGATTTATGGATGAAAGAGCAAGAGGTGGAGAAACAGATATCAGAATGTTTAGCCATACTTGAATACATAGTGAAAAGGTGACAGATAATTTTTTTTTATTATTATACTTTAAGTTCTAGGGTACATGTGCATAACATGCAATTTTGTTACATATGTATACTTGTGCCATGTTGGTGTGCTGCACCCATCAACTCGTCAGACAGATAATTTTTATGCTGTCTCACCTGTGTATGCTAAGCTTTCTATAATTAACATAGATGGATTTTTGTAATAAGAAAAGTGCTATATGAAGTTTTACTAGTTACATGAAGCACTCACAATCAACAATAAATCAAAGAAATAGGTTTGAGAGAGACTAAGCAGACAAACTATAGTTAGAAATCTAAGCTCACTGTGACACAGGTTAAAATGACTACTGGAATGGTGGAAACAGAAATAAGGAATTTAAAAAAAATGAACAGATTTGAGCACAAAACAAGGTATTATAAAATAACTGGTTTATACTTGACAGAAAGGAATTCAGGTTTAAGTTGGGTGATTGGAAAGGCATGTAAAATTTAGTTTTGTGGAATTGACAAGCATTTATGGATAGCACTCAGATCTTGGATGTTGAAGGGAAATTATTTGGCAGCATTCTGTTAATTTTCAATTTTTTACCAGTAACGTAGGGGAAGTTGACATCATTTAAAAATCTGCTTTCAATATATCATTTTTTTAAGTATTTAAGCAGTATAAGATAGAAAGAATTGGACATGCATGTGATATGATTTTATAACTGAGTGCTGAGTCATGTGGACAATAGAAAGTAGTTATTCAATAAACAAATGAATAAATAAATATATTCATTAATCAACAAGATAATAACGTTTTTCTTTACGATAACAGCATTTACATAGCTACAGAATTTTGCTCCCACAGTGGGAGATTACATCAAAATAGTTTCTTAAAGTTCGGTCGTTTTAAAAATATTTTCACAAACTATAGGATGTCTTTTAAAATTGCTTAAATTTCTAAGCTATTGTGTAAAAACTGAAGGCCATTATATAGAAAATTAAGAATATATACAATTTTCAGTCTCTTTAATGAAATCGTCAGCTCAATTTAAAATTTATTTCACATTGTCTGAAATGATCTCAAAATTTCCTTCAGTAAAGATTTTATAAGCTGATCTAGATAGCTAAATGTCATTTGTAATGTGATGCTTGATGATTCCGATGAAAATTATATGATTTCTTAAAAGTACAAAATCTTCAGTGACACTTTTCTCTATACCTTATGCTTAGTCTTGCACACCATGAGAAAGCCATTTTATTTAACCTAAGATTGAATTAGCAATTGCAATTTATTCCTAATGTTATATCTTACAAACTGTGAGATAAAAGAGAATTAATGTTTTCACTATAAAATTAATGGCTACCAACACTGTGTGGTAATTTTATTTTAGGTTTTTAAGTGCAAAATTATTTTACTTATGAAAAATCAGAAATGGCCCTAAAGTGTAACCTTCATTAAGTAAGTACTGCACTATCTGCCTAGAACAATCCTTTACATTTTGAATTACTTCCAGAGCAAATATTTTTGATATAATGCAGCAAAGTTGATATTGAAAGAAATATTTCGTAAGTCACACTCTAAGTCTATTGTAAACTTATTATCATTTCAGATTAATCACAAAAATTCCCAAAAAGTGAATTAAACCTGTAATAAATGGTCTATGTGCTGTAAGTGACTCAATGACATAAATTTAAAGTTTTAAATGCTTTAAGTCTCATGGACAACTGTTCTTAAAGTGAATGATGAGCAGTTTCAAAGTATTAGCATCATCTAAAAGTGGCCTAAATATTCAAATTATGCAGGCTTCCCCTAAATAATCTATGGAAGATACAGTTAAAATCCGTATGTCCACTTAGGCTTTGTGTGTGTGTGTGTGTGTGTGTGTGTTTGTGTATGTGTGTATCTGACAGGTGTGTATTTACTTTTTATTGAATATGAGGGAATAATTTAAGAGCTGCAACTCAACCCTGGCATAGGATGACATTCACCTGTTCATACTCCCAAGCTTCACACATAGAAGGCAAACTGAGGCAAGAACAGAAAGGCTAGAGCTGAGGCACAACCTGCTGGTGAGACTGTATTACACTTTTTTAAAAAAAAATTCTTCCTGTAATGCCATCAATTGTGAAGTTATGATAAGAAAGGAAAAATATGACTTATATCTCTTAAGCAGCCAAATGGAATCATCTAGTATTCCATTAAATTCTTTATCTGTTAGCCTTTTGGGACTTATAATAAACAAAATCTGTTTGTCATATATATTTATTTCCTTCTAACCTATCCAAAGTGTAACACTTCATATTTAAACTTACACAATAATCATATTTATTATTTTTGTTTATTTGTTTTTTGAGATGGAGTCTCGCTCTTGTTGCCCAGACTGGAGTGCAATGGTGCGATCTCGGCTCACCGCAACCTCTGCTCCCCAGGTTCAAGCGATTCTCCTGACTCAGTCCCCTGAGTAGCTGGGATTACAGGCATGTGTCACCATGCCCGGCTAATTTTGTATTCTTAGTAGAGACAGGGTCTCTCCATGTTGGTCAGACTGGTCTTGAACTCTTGACCGCAGGTGATCTGCCAGCTTCGGCCTCCCAAAGTGCTGGGATTACAGGCATAAGCCACCACGCCAGGCCTATTTTACGTTTTTTACTTGTTGACTTAGAAGCAGAATCAGAAGGTATGGCTTATATAGCAGTAGCATGGGACAGTAAGCATTCTTGGTTCCCAATATCATCTATGTAACTGGTGGTAATTTCTTTTCCTTCACGATTAAAATGATCTCAGCTCACAAATATGTTAAAGCATTCACCAGAAGGAGGTTATTTTGTTCAAGTCCAAAATAACCTCATATTTCAATGATGGTAAATGTCACAGTTTATAAACTATAGGACCCAACTTGTATAGAAATTTGCCATCAGCATCATTATCAAGATCAGCCTAAACAGAGAAAAACGCCAAAATCAGTGCTTTTGAAAAACAGGCTGTTGACTGAGGTAAGCTTATCAACCATCTTGCACCTGAAGGATCCAGGCTCCATACTTCTGTTTTATTGTCTTCCTATATGTAGATTCCAAGGTCTCCCTGAGATTGAAAGGGAAGGAAGTAGGAGGCACACTAGATCTTAGCCTTAACCCAGAGCGATACGCCTTCCCTTTGCTCACAGTCCTTTAGCAAGAACTTAACCACGTGATCCCAAGTTAATCATAAGAGATAAACTAAATAAAATACATCTACACAAAAACCTAAGGGGTATTTGATAAAAATAAGCTGCCTCTGCAGCAAAGGCTAAAAAAGAAAACAGTGACAAGTGATATGCAGGAAGAATGCCAAAACAAATTTTTCATCAAATGTATTTTTACAAAATATCGTCTGAAATTAAATTATTTATATTAAATTTGTTTGTAACTGGAAGGAAAACACTATTATACTTTATTTCATCCTTTAAGGCTACACGTTTTTGTCACATTTCAACATATCTGATATCGGAATTAACCTTACAATCCCTTAATGAATGTTGATAAGCATTATGTAATTGTTATTGTCTACTTGAATATACATAAACTTGCAAAATAGATGCCACAATATTGATAAGAAACCTCTGAGTCAATAATTAAGGCATTTTTTAAGAATTTTGATTCTTAAAATTTGAGAAATTTTAAGATACTATGTGAAAAATATAAATATCAACAACTCAATCAAAAATTGATTCAAGAGAATTTAATTGTCAACAGAAAGATTTTTAGAAATACATTAACTAACTTAATTCATCATATCTTTCTTAGTCATCTCAAGAGTGATATGTAATTTTGTAAGTCTCTAAGATTGAAATGAATTTTTTGCCAAATGTGCAATTATTAAATTATTATAAAAAATTATATCATGATCCTATTGGAAGAATCTATGTTTTCTTTATTCATGATGCATAAAATACTTGTTTGTTGTAGAATAACAAAATCAGAAATTTGAGATATGTAATATAAAAAATTAATTAAATGATTTTAAATAATTATTACTTCTGCTCAGACATAATGACAATGAAATGAGTAAAACTAGCTTCTTTTGACACAAGACTTTAATTTTTTCACAAAAAGTCATGCATGCATTTGAGCTAGAAATGAGTAAAATATTCCAAAATGTCATTTGTATGTAGAAATACTAATATTACATATTATTCATTAAAACCGTTTATGCTTTTATAATTGCCACTGTTTAACAATTTAAAAGGAAATTTCAAAAGTTTTATCATAGGGCAGTGAAAATAGAGTTTTGTTACTTAAAGATGAGTTAGTACACTGTAAGCTATATAAAATTTTGAAATATAACTTTATTATATATTATATAATATATAATATATTAGAATATTATATATAATATGTTATAATATTATATATATTATAATATTATATATAATATATTATAATATATATATTATATATTATAATATTATATATAATATATTATAATATATATATTATATATTAGAATATTATATATAATATATTATAATATTATATATATTATATATTAGAATATTATATATAATATATATAATATTATAATATATTATATATTTGAATATTGTATATAATATATTATATTATATATTATATATTAGAATATTGTATATAATATATTATAATATAATATATTATATATTTGAATATTATATATAATATATTGTAATATTATATATAATATTGGTTATATAACCAAATATCCCATTCAATATCACAGATCATACTTTCTAAACACATTTGGCACAAATCACAACGGATTTAGTAATATTATTGCCACAAGACTTTCCAGTTAAATAGTTTCATATATATACATATGTGTTGATTGATAACCATGAACTCGTTCAAAGCTCAGGGCATAGCTGAATGATGTCAAGCATTTGACATCTATGCAGATCAATCACAGTAATACCTCATTGCTCTGGAGACAATGACAGGACTTGATGTTGAATTTGACAGGTTCGCTGACATTAGCTCTAATAAGACTGAATTTCATTTCAGTCACACTAGGCTGGAAATGGAATTGCTCCTTGCCTGTAGTCCTTGAGGGGGGGATGTGAGTCATGATATCAGCTACTGCACAGACAAACAATGAGTAGTTACGGCTTAAATTCGACGAAGTCAATATGCTTTATTCCTGCCATAATCTTCTTTAAATTGCATTTGTCCAAAATATCCCACTACTTCAAACAAATAAAAACAACCCAAAATATGTTTCCTTACTGGCATTAGTTCTATGAGGGGAAGAAGGGATGTGTATATAATTCCCCTGCCCTCAAGCAGCTTGAGGAAATATATGTACCCTGTCCTCTCTCACATTGACTCTACAGTCTTGGCTTTTATACTCACGACCCTACTGGGAAGGAATACACGTGCAATAAATCATTCCACTGCATAGAGCTTTATGCTTATATGAGCGATGCTGAAAGAAGATACTATTGAGACTTTACAGAAGAGATTCCAAAACATGTTTCCTAAGAAAGCTTGACTTTGAGTTCATCCTTAACTGATGTGGGGACTGAAAGAAGAGTAAAGACAGAAGGATTTTAAGAGACAGGAAATCAAATGAAGTCATGAGTATATGAAAAGCTATAGTGGGTTATGTGTGCAGAGTGACTTCCTCTAAAAGGAGTTGTTTGTAACTTAAAACTGCAAGTCAGAAAATTAGGGAGTGATAAAACTGAGTGAGCATAGTGATAAAAACTATCAAGGCTTTGAAAGGCAGAATGACAAACCTTAGCAATATTTACGATATAGAGTCAATTAATAGTTTAAAGCTGCAGAGTAACACAATAAAAAATCCTAAATTTCAGGGAAAACTACTCGGTTAGTGAGTAAGTCAAAAGCCATTTATGAAGGTGATCACTGGAAAGCCCGTGTTCCAATCTGCCTCAGAATGAATGGAATGGTACAGGCCAATACAGTATCAGTAAGAATAGACAGAAAGGGACAGATGTAAAAGACATTTCAGAGGATGAGTATGATTTGATGTTTATGTTTTGTAACAAGTAGAAAGAGTGATATGTTAAGATTTTAAGTTACATTTCAGTATAATAAACAAGAGCAGGGCATGAGAAGTATCATATAATGAAAAAACCCATTTCACATAGAATCCCATTTTTGCTATGACTAAATAGAAATTTATCAAGCAAGTAGAAAGAGTGATATGTTAAAATTTTAAGTTACATTTTAGTATAATAAATAAGAGCAGGACTTGGGAAGTATTGTATAATGGAAAAACACATTTTACATACAATCCCATTTTTGTTATGACTAAATAGAAATCATCAAACTAGTAACCTTGATAGTAAAGACTGTCCTGTGAAATGTTGAAAGACATTAAAGTCATTTACCCTTGTCTCATTTCCTTCCACTGCATTATATTCAATAGGACAAAACCCTTGCATTATGATGGCTGTGTGGCTGATTGATGAATGCAAATATAGTGACTCTTCACATTTTGCAAAAAAAAAAAAAATCCAAGAAGGTGAGCTATTTTTCAATATGCCACAAGTGTCTGCAAGGCTGTGCCACATAATTTTACTGGATATCAGGTCTCAGTAGATATTTTCTTGCTTCTCCCTCCTAGTTTTATGGATCCATCTTCCTGAAAATTACAAAAATGAGACTTGCTTTTCTTTGACTTACCCACAGCAAAACTTAACCCACCAGAAATGGGAGATGTATTGCTTATGATCCCAACTGCTTCATAGTTTTGAAGCAAATGTTAATAAACCAAGAAACACATTTTTGTCCTTGGCAGGTACTCAGGAGAACAAAACTGCTTTTGCTATTAGGAGACTGCTTTTTATTCCTTCAGCTCTTGTAAGTGAGATTTTAGGAGAACTCCACAAAAAATTAACCTTTCAATTCATCTTTCAACATCTTACTGTCTGTTTTATTTATCTCATTTATTTTTATTTGTTACTGATCTATTTGGGAATAAACATTTAGTTAAATCAATTTTGGCAAGAAAAAACTATACTTGAATTCTAGGCATTGACTGAAGAGGGAATTTATTGATAACTTAAGTGTAATGTAAGGTGAAACAAATGCTGTTAAGAGTAATTTATGGTGATAGTGGTAAATGCCCATTCCACAAACTTCACAAAATGAATTGATTTAGTTGGTGCCCACCCTACTCCTGGCCCTTTTAGTCAGCCAGTCTTCACACAGAAATTATGGCCCCAAAAGATAAACTCCACACATTACTCTAATTTCTGAGGAGGAGATCTCATGTTCCATTCGAAGTCAATCTCTTGCAAGGGAAATAGAGGTAACACAATTGGGTAGCCCCAGAAGATTAACTCCTGGGAATAAATAAAGATTTTTCTTCCCTGAATATTTAGACACAGTGAAGAAAGTAAACAACCAAAAATGCATACCATAGAAAACATAATGATCAGAATCTACAAGTGAGAAAAACATAATGTATTTTCCCTAAGATTTCACAATTTGTAATTATCATAGCTGTAATTAAAATGTTTTGATGTAAAAGTCGCCTTATACTAAATACTTCCCTTCATCCTCACTCTGAAGATAACATCTATTCATTAAACAAAATTTTAACAGTCACTAGTTGTATTGTGATGGATCATATGTTATCAAAAATTAATAAGAAATAGCAACTATCCCATAGTCTGACAGTTAGATGTAAGTAGATAACTTATTAATAAATATATGGTAGATAAAAATGACACATGACCATGACATTACAGAGGCAGAGACGCAGAGCAACTAGCCAGGCAGTGGGAGTCCCTAGGAAACCGGTTAAGTGATAGCTGGATCACATATTAAAATAGGAAAAATATTTCTATAGAAATAAATGCAAATGTCCATGTCTTAAAAAATGATGGGTTTATGAAAATTCAACATATTTACATCTGATATGGTTTGAAAACTATAATTTGACTTTTCATTAAAAATATAAGAATAATAATCACATAATTTATTCAAAAGTAAATAATATGTCAAACATAAGTGACAAAAAAACTAAACAAATCAAAGTCAGAATTTTCCCCTAAATGTATAGTCAATTATTTGTAATAAAATTTATCAAAATAAGTATTTATTTTAGGAGTTTGAATTTTGTTCTTGTTTATCTTGTTCTCTTTCTTTGTACATCAGCTGGTGCTAACATCAATGGGATAACCCTTTCTTTCAGCATATGTGAATGGAGTAAACCAATTATTGCCACTTTCCAGGTTAACCAGAATATACATAGATACGAGGACAGTGGACTGTTCAGTAAAGATCTAATCGAATTCTGACACTCGAATCTCTAGGAGACATTCTAGCATTAGACATTTCCATTCACCACTTTCAGTCATGTAGGATAGAGAAGATGGTAATTATTACAACTTGTAGCACTAAAATATTCTTTAACAGTAAAAACATACAATTTGTGTTAAAGGTTATTTTGATAGCTGAGGAGATAAAAGATATCTAGTATTATGCTAGAAGTTGTACAAGTAAATGTAAATTTAACAAAATTAAATAAAAACAAACATTTTACCTGGCGCTGTGGCTCACGCCTGTAATCCCAGCACTTTGGGAGGCCGAGGTGGGCGGATCACGAGGTCAGGAGATAGAGACCATCCTGGCTAACACGGTGAAACCCCATCTCTACTAAAAAAGTACAAAAAATTAGCCGGGCGAGGTGGCGGCGCCTGTGGTCCCAGCTACTCGGGAGGCTGAGGCAGGAGAATGGCGGGAACCCGGGAGGCGGAGCTTGCAGTGAGCGGAGGAGATCGCGCCACTGCACTCCAGCCCGGCAGACAGAGCGAGACTCCGTCTCAAAAAAAAAAAAAAAAAAAAATTCACAAAATGGAAATTTCGTAAGTTAATGTTAAACAACATATGTCTTCTTCTTAAGCATAAAGGAAAACATACTCAAACAAAAAGAGACCTAATCGGTATGTCCAAATTATACAGTTTATTTGGGCAAAAGTTTCTGACAGGCTGGGGTGCAAATGTAATTGCAAAAAAAGAAAAAAAGAAAAAAAAAGAAAAACCGGATCTCAAAGATTTCCAGGGAGGGAGTGGACAAGGTAAAGCTAGGCGAAGAGAAATATATTAAAACAGGAAAAGTTAGTGCATGATATCTCCACTTTATCTTGCAGGGCTGTGCTGATACTATACCATCTTTAGTTTATGGAGGTGAGAGGGATGGTTTTCACATGCTTGTTCAGCTATTATCCCCTAGGTTCGGAGTTAAGGAAACAATATTCGATTTTTTATTTGTTTGTTTGTTTGTTTGAGACAGGGTGTCGCTCTGTCGCCCAGGCTGGGGTGCAGTGGCAGGATCTCGGCTCACTGCAACCTCTGCCTCCCAAGTTCAAATGATTCTCCTGCCCCAGCCTCCCCAGTAGCTGGGACTATAGGAGCACGTCACCACGGCTGGCTGATTTTTTAATTTTTTGGCAGAGACGGCGTTTCAGCATGTTGGCTAGGCTGATCTCGAACTCTTGACCTCAAATGATCCGCCCACCTCGGCCTCCCAAAGTGCTGGGATTCTAGGAATGAGCCACCACGCCCGGCCAATTATTTGATTTATACTTTGAAAATTGGCTCTTATATAAAATGTAAGATGAAACTATACTTGAGGACAGAAATGGAAACATTTCAGTCATCTGGTAATAACTCAGTGACTCTGCCTCACTGTTTTTACCTGAATAAATAGGTGTTGTGTGTGTGTGTGTATGTGTTAATTTCCTGGTTCCCAAATTCTCATGAATCTTTAAAACTGTAGTTGTGGTGTTGATATACGGCCTTTTTTTTTTTTTTTTTACAATTATTTATTTCCCAACCTTTCTGTAGATGAAGGACACTTTCTCATCCCATTGACAAGAGGCTTGGGACAAATGTAATAGAAGAGATGTGACCTACCCTGTATTTGGGTAGTAATTTTATATGTCATTGTCTGGTTTGCCTCTAGCCCATCTGCTCAGATCTTCACCATAAAACATTATGTCCATACAGTGGCCCATCCTTCAACCTGAGTCTCTAATGAAGACACGTGGAGATCTCAGCAGATCGGCAGCTGACCTACATCTCTACAATAATGTGAGGAAGAAATTATGCTGTTTATGATAAAGTCATGGGACTTCGGGCTATTAGTTCCCAAAGCAAAAGTTGATAAATGCATGTTATCCATTGTATTTTCATATTTCACAAATTTATGTTTATATAACAATATATATGGTAACTATTATAAATTGATTAGTTTGCTTTTTATTATAATTTATTATTTTATTGCTTAATCACTGATTTGTCTTTAATTAATTAAAAATTACTATGAAGAAATAAAGTTTATTAAATAAAATATTTGAAAATGTGAATTAAATGAGGAATGACAGGAAAGGATAAAGAAAGCCACACTGGGTAACATTTGGGGGAAATTGTATTATAACATTTTAAAGGTGTTTTTTCCAGCTTTCATTTTATATTTCTACAAGTCTATTTTTATTATGATGCATCTTTCTCTCTCTCTAGAATTTATCTTTAATATAGTGTTAGAGTGGGATTCTATTAAATCTTCTCAGTCAACTTATTTTCATTAGTGTCCCTGAATATATGTGCATTTTTTGATATGTATAATCCTAATATGAAATATACTTTGCTGAATTTCCACACTGTACAAAAATCAGCTAAATTTTGGGAGGCCGAAGTGGGCGGATCATGAAGTCAGAGGTTCGAGAGTAGCCTGGCCAACATAATGAAACCCTGTCTCTACCAAAAATACAAAAATTAGCCAGCCATGGTGGTGTACACCTGTAATACCAGCTAGTCGAAAGGCTGAGGCAGAAGAGTAGCTTGAACCCGGTAGGCGGAGATTGCAGTGAACCAAGATCATACCACTCCACTCCAGCCTGGTACAGAAGAGCAAGACTCTGTCTCAAAAAAAAAAAAAAAAAAAAAAAAAAAAAAAAAAAAAAAAATCAGCTAAATATTTTAAATTATTTTCAGTTTTATTTTTTAAGTTCTGGCCTATAGGATATGCAGGTTTGTTCCATAGGTAAACGTGTGCCATGGTGGTTTTCTGCACCTATCAACCCATCACCTAGGTATTAAGTCCACCATGCATTAGCATTTTTCCTAATGCTCTCCCCACTCACGCTTGCCCCGTAGGCCCTGGTGTTTTGTTCCTCTCCCTGTGTCCATGTGTTCTCACTGTTCAGCTCCCATTTATAAGTGACAATATGCAGTGTTAAGTTTTCTGTTCCTGTGTTAGTTTGCTGAGGATAATGGCTTCCAGCTTCATCCATGTCCCTGCAAAGGACATGATCTCGTTCCTTTTTATGACTGCATAGTATTCCATGGTGTATATGTACCACATTTTCTTTATCCAGTTTATTACTGATGGGCATTTGGGTTGATTCCATGTCTTTGCTATTTTGAATAGTACTGCAATGAACATACACATGAATGTATCTTTATAATAGAATGATTTATATTCCTTTGAGTATATACCCAGTAAAGGGATTGCTGAGTCAGATGGTATTTCTGGTTTTAGATCTTTGAGGAATTGCCACACTGTCTTCTAAATTAGTTCCAAATGGTTGAATTAATTTACATTCCCAACAACAGTGTAAAAGCATTCCTATTACTCCGCAACCTCACCAGCATCTGTTGTTTCTTGACTTTTTAATAATCGCCATTCTGACTGGCATGAGATAGTATCTCATTGTGGTTTTGATTTACATTTCTCTAATGATCAGTGATGTTGAGCTTTTATTCATGTGTTTGTTGGCCATATAAATGTCTTCTTTTGAGAAGTGCTCGTTCATGTCCTTTATTCACTTTTTAATGGGGTTGTTTGCTTTTTTCCTTGTAAATTTGCTTCTGTTCCTTGTAGATTCTGAACATTAGACCTTTGTCAGATGGATAGATTGCCAAAATTTTCTCTTATTCTGTAAGTTGTCTGTTCACTCTGATTATAGGTTCTCTTGCTGTGCAGAAGTTCTTTAGTTTAATTAAATCCCATTTGTCAATTTTTGTTATTGTTGCAATTGCTTTTGATGATTGCTTCATAAAATCTTTGCCCATATCTATGTCCTGAATGTTATTGCCTAGATTTTTCTTCTAGGGTTTTTATAGTTTTGGGTTTTACATTTAAGTCTTTAATCCATCTTGAGTTAGTTTTTGTATAATGTGTAAGGAAGTGGTCCAGATTCAATTTTCTGCATATGGCTAACCAGTTTCCCCGGCACCATTTATTAAATAGGGAATCCTTTCCTGATTGCTTATTTTTGTCAGGTTTGTCGAAGACCAGATGGCTGTAGATGTGTGGTCCTATTCCTGAATTCTCTATTCTGTTTCATTGATCTATGTACCTGTTTTTGTACCAGTGCCGTGCTGTTTTGGTTACTGTAGCCTTGTGGTATAAAGTTTGGTAGCATAATGCCTCCAGCTTTGTTCTTTCTGCTTAGGATTGTCCTGATTATAATAGCTCTTTTTTGATTCCATGTGAATTTTAAAATAGTTGTTTCTAAATCTGAGAAGAATGTTGATGGTAGTTTAATGGGAATAACATTAAATCTATAAATTGCTTTGGTCAGTATGGCCATTTTCATGGTATTAATTATTCCTATCTAAGAGCATGGAATGTTTTTCCATCTGTTTGTGTCCTCCCTGATTTCCTTGAGCAGTGGCTTGTAGTTCTCTTTGAAGAGGTCCGTCACTTTTCTTCTTAGCTGTATTCCTAGGTATTTTATTCTTTTTGTGGCAATTGTGAATGGGAGTTCATTCATGATTTGGTTCTCTGCATGTTATTATTGGTGTATAGCAATGTTTGTGATTTCCGCACATTGATTTTTGTATCCTGAGACTTGCTGAAGTTGCTTATCAGCTTAAAAAGTTTGGGGCTAAGTCAGTGGGGTTTTCTAAATACAGAATCATGTCATCTGCAAACAAAGAGAATTTGAATTCCTCTCTTCCTATTTGAATACTCTTTATTTCTTTCTCTTGCCTATTTGCCCTGGCCAGAACTTCCAACACTACGTTGAATAGGAGTGGTGAGAGAGGGCATCCTTGTCTTGTGCTGTTTTTCGAGGGAAATGCTTCCAGCTTTTTTTTTTCAGTATGATATTGACTGTGGGTTTGTCATATATGGCTCTTAATATTTTGAGGTATGTTCCTTCAATATCTAGTTTATTGAGAGTTTTTAACATGAAGGGATGTTGAATTTATCAAAGGACTTTTCTGTGTCTATTGAGATAATCATGTGGTTTTTGTCTTTAGTTCTGTTTATGTGATGAGTTATGTTTATTATGGTGAACAAACTTTTAGATGTGCTGCTGGATTCAGTTTGCCAATTTTTTATTTAGGATGTTTGTATCAATGTCCATCAGGGATACTGGCCTGAAGTGTTCTTCTTTTTGTTGTATCTCTTCCAGGTTTTGGTATCCAGATGATGTTGGCCTCATAAAATGAGTCAGGGAGGAGTCCCTGCTTTTCAACTGTTTGGAATAGTTTCAGAACAAATGGTACAAGCTCCTCTTTGTACCTCTGGTAGAATTCCGCTGTAAATCCCTCTGGACTTGTGGGATTTTGGTTGGTAGGCTATTTATTGCTGCCTCAATTTCAGAACTTGTTATTGGTCTGTTCAGGGATTCAACTTCTTCCTGGTTCAGTCTTGGGAGAGGGTATTTGTTCAGGAATTTATTCATTTATTCTAGATTTTCTAGGTTATTTGAATAGAGATGTTTTCAGTATTCCCTGATGGTTGTTTGTAGCTCTATGGTGTCAGTGATGGTATCCCCCTTATCATTTCTGATTGTGTTTATTTGAATCTTCTCTCTTTTCTTCTTTATTAGTTTAGCTAAGTGGTGTATTTTATTGATTGTTTTCAAAAATCCAGCTCCTGGATTTGCTGATTTTTTGAAGCATTTTTCCTGTCTATCTCTTTCAGTTCTGCTCTGATCTTGGTTATTTATTGTTTTCTGCTAGCTCTGAGGTTTGTTTGCTCTTGGTTTTCTAGTTCTTTGAGCTGTAATGTTAGGGTGTCGATTTGAGATCTTTCTAGCTTTTTGTCGTGGGCATTTAGTGCTATAAATTTCCCTCTTAACGCTATTTTAGCTGTATCCCAGAGATGCTGGATTTGATGACTTGGTTAAGGTAGTGACTGCCTAATTTCTCCATTTAGGAGGTACATTTTACAGTTGCAATTGCTTCTAGTTTGTGAGGTGAATTTATGCTCATAAACATACCTTTCAACTCAATAATTTTTCACCTACTTATTTTAATGTTCATTGATACTGCTTGCGAAAAGTGAATATTACAAGTGCCACCAAGGTTATTTTCTAAATAATCCTAAAGAATTCCATTTTTTATGTTTCAGAACCTTTACATTTAATTTCTTCATTATTTTAACTTTACACTTTATTTCTTGATTTCTTATTTCTTGATTATTCTTTTATCTTAATTATTTTCTTAAACTTCAACCACTATTCATATTTTATTTCATTTATTTATATGTACATCCTCAGGAAATTTGTGGAGATTATACTAAATGGAATTTACTTCCTTCTCTAGCTAATGTGTTTTCACTGTTACCATAATTATTTTTATATGATTTTCTCTTTTTAAAACCTTTTATAACTTCATACTGCTTCTTCTTCATTATTCCTCTTATACAAATTTAGAGGTCCAATGATCATCATACCATTTATATATTTTCCTTTTCCTTCATATTGTTTACATATAAATATTCTGTATGTTCTGTTATTATTAGCAGATAATTAATTTTATAATAATGCTTTTAATTTGTTCATTTTTTCAAGATCCGCAGAATGATTTTCTTCCTTAGAACCTCAATACTTCTTCATATGTGTTATGAAATTTTCCTTATTCAGTTATATTTCAAGAGGAAATGTATATAATCCAGTGTTAACTATCAGTTGATATAGGTCACATCAAATATTTTTGAGTTCCTATTTAACAGTTTCAAGCCCAGAAAAGAAAATAATGAATGGTTAAATTAAATATATATACATAACTAAAAGCATGTTAGCATTAAGGAATCGATGAAATAAAGAGATGATAATTAAGAATGGAGCAGTCCTAAGAAATAGATTTCCCCTTGATCAATAATTTTATTTCAATTTTATGTTATTATTTGCAGCGAACTCCAAAAGTTACTTTGATACTGAATTATTTCCACTTTCCCCGTGAAAGTGCCCCACTGCTTAACAATAATCCCCAGATGAGAATTACAATGTGGTGTAATCTTCCATGACAAAAGCATGTGTACTGAAACAAAAAAAAATGCCCAGCTCTACGTGTGACTTCCTGACTGTACTGCTTTATCTTAGCCACTGATGTGGTCTCCATTTATCATAATGTATCTCCATGATACGACCTCACTTTAGCCCTAATACTTCAGAAATAGATAATGTTTTTCAAAACAATTTATTATTCACAATAACGAAGATGTGGAAGCAACCCAAATGTTCATCAACTGATAAATGGATAAAGAAAATATACATACATATAATAGAATATTATTGCATCTTAAAAAGAAAGAAATATTTTCATATGTGAAAACATCAATTAGTCTTACAGATGCCATTCTAAGTGAAATAACCGAATTGCAGAAGAAAAACTACTACACAATCCACTTCAACGAAGTATCTAAAATGGACAAACTCATACAAGCATAAAGTAGAATGGTGTTTGCCAGGGGTTGGGGGAGAGAGAATTGGGGATGTTGCTGTTTGTGGGTATAAAGTTTCTGTTACACACGTTAAAGTTCTAGAAATCTGCTACACCACATGTGCTCATGGTGTACAGTATACTTAAACATTTGTTATGGGATCAGATCTCATTTTATGTGTTTTTTCACTATAGTAACAATACATTATAAAATAAAAACTGACGAGAAAAAATATAAAATAAAACATTAACAGGAGTAAAACAAAAGCTTCACAGTAGTAAAAACTTTTGACAAATTAAACCTAGCAGTTTATTTGAGCAAAGGAAAGATTTACGAATCGGGCAGCACTTCTAACCAGTAAATGTTCAATGAGGTCCACCAAGCAATCTGGGCTGGCAGTATTTACAGACAGAAAATAGAAGTGACACACAAAATAGCCTGATTGGTTACACCTTGGTGTTTTCCTTATTTAGACATGTCTAGGCAGTGTGCAGTCTGTGATTGGCTGAAAGCTCAGCTACTATAATTGGCCAAGATTTTCTTACTTTTATAAAAATATACCCTCAAGTTAAGTTACAGCTTGCTACATGAGGAGTGAGCTTTTGATCAAATTTAATTTAATTTACAAAAGGAATGCTGACAAATCTTAACTGCAAAGCTATCGGCCAGTGAAATATGCCTAATGTAGTTGAAGTTTTTTCTTTCAAAAGCCTTTTCACATGTAATCTGAATGACTGATAACCTTATACGTAACATACTTAATCTTTAAAGTTATTTAATCTGTCACAAGCTTTCTAAAACGTTGTAAATATAAGAGCACATGAAATCAGAGAGAACAATTGAATGAATGATTAACTATGTGAACTTTATAGGCACATTTCCACTATTGCATACCTGATTA
This sequence comes from Chlorocebus sabaeus, assembly GCF_047675955.1. Taxonomy (NCBI): domain Eukaryota; kingdom Metazoa; phylum Chordata; class Mammalia; order Primates; family Cercopithecidae; genus Chlorocebus; species Chlorocebus sabaeus. Next base: position 79,445,916 of record NC_132905.1, read on the forward strand.
GATACTATTCACAATTATTTTCTTAAATAAAAAGAAATGTGAACTCCCTTTCACTATGAAATTTGAAAATACAAAGATTTCTATCTATATTTATAGACGTCTATTTAAAAAATCTTACCCTCTATGGAAATGGTAGAAAATAAATACTTTAAAAATTCTATGATGTTTTAGTAAGTAAATTTAAATTACATTTACAGCAAAATAAATATAATAAAATTTTCGTTATGTAAAAACAGACATTTATTTTATAATAAATTTTGACCTGGTTATTCTAAACATCCATAATAATCATTCTTACACATGTACTTTTCTTCATAGATTTTTGAACTATAATCTGTCATCTGAATCTGATTTTTTTTAATTTAAAAATATCCTGGAAATCTACTTAAAATAATCTAGAAATAAATTTCAGCCATGCAAAACCATTTTAAACAGTTTAAATATATTAGTTTATTTCCCCAAATTTAGTAGAGTTAAGTGTACCTCTTTGTCTTCTGCACTAAATATGTTTCAACTTTACCATCTGTTTATTATTGGGAATCTCTCTTTTTTTTTTACTTTTTCTTTAAAAACCCACATCGTTTTACATTTTATTTATATCTCTCTCATTGCCTTGTACAAACATAAAAGTATAGATAATGTGGTTGAAAGCATAAAACTTTAAACACAGAATATAGCATGCCTATCAACATATACGTTAGGGAATTCAAGAACATGCTAAATCCCATTATTACCAAATTGCTCTAGGTCTTTTCTAGCACCAAATTTCAGAAAACAGTAAACTGCATTCCTTCTTCAGTTCCAAGGTTCCCAAAGAGAACTAAAGTATCTCTCTTTTTCATCTCTTCTTCATCACTCTCCATATCTTTAAGGAAGAGTGGTGGAAGTCTCATAAGATTGGATAGAAAAGTCATAATCAGCATACAATGACTTTTCTTCTTGTCAGAGTGTCTCACACATGGTGGGTCACCTTTGATAACTTGCTATCTTTCACTCAGCAATAAGAAGCCCAGACCTGACAATTTTTCTTGCCCACTCTTTGATTTTTATAATGACTTTGCTAACTCTACTGTTAGAGTATGCCCTTTAATTTTAAGGTCCAGTCTTTATGTATACTCTCTTTTACATTAAAAATATAGTAAACTAATACTATTACAACTGTGTGTCGGACTTAAATGGTCTGGTGTGGGTGAAGATGCGTCAAATTCAGAGGGATTGTCTATTAACACATTCCAGTGGAAAAGTCCTAGCCATGTACATACCACTCCTTATAAAAGGTTACAGCGAAAGATAAAGAAAATTGCATTTCCTGCCATATCAATGGGTCCTCATTGAGTTTGCTCATGGAGCAAGCTTAAATACATTAGCCCTGTGGAGTTTATGGATGAAATTAAAAAACAGGATATGACAAGGGGGATAAGATCTTGTCTTGTAAGTCTTCCAGCTCAGAGAATTCTTTAATAAATGGTTTATTTTACTGAGATTGAACTCAGAAACAATTATGGAGGACCCTACTGTCTCTTCTGATTCAGACTTTATCTTAATAGCATGAAAGAGTTAACACTTGCTGTAAGTCTGCCAAAATAAAATATTTACCTAATAATAGATATACTTAAGGGTAATTTGCAAAAAGGCAATTGGCCTGAAAGTAGGCTCTATCTAACAATTTACAATAGGTAATTTCAAGAAGAGATATAATCAGCATGAAAGTAAAAGGCAGCAGTATTAGAAGGAAAATTACTCATTTCACATTTATAAATATCCAAAGAAAAAATGCCCTCTCCAGTAGATTTTAAAAGAGGTTATATTCAGTAGGTATAGATTCTCACTGTAAAGGTGCAGGTATTCTGTATGTAGTTACTGGTTGTCATTGAGATACGCAAAATAAAAATGTCCTCTCCTCTGAGTTCATACTTACCAACAGCTTACTGATTAAAATTGAACTTTAAAGATAGATGTTTTTAGAGTGGCAAAAAATGCTGATAATTAAAGATGCATATATCACGACATTTGCATTGATATTTACAAGGTACAATTTAAATTATGGCATTTTAATCAGTCTTTGTGAGTGTTGGTAATATGAGCCACTTCCTATAAGATTAACGCCCTGGGGCTGGGCACAGAGGCTCACACCTATAATTCCAGAACTTTGGGAGGCTGAGGTGGGCAGATCACAAGGTCAGGAGTTCGAGACTAGCCTGGCCAGTATGGTGAAACCCCGTCTCTACTAAAAATACAAAAATTAGCCTGGCATGGTGGCATGCACCTGTCATCCCAGCTACTCAGAAGGCTGAGGCAGGAGAACCACTGGAACCCAGGAGGCGGAGGTTGCAGTGAGCCAAGATGGTGCCACTGCACTCCAGCCTAGGTGACAGAGGGAGACTCCGTCTCAAAAAAAATAACCTAGCTGGGAAACTGAAAACTTAACTGGTGGACAGTAGTGGCTTCATTTAAATAATGCCTCCAAAGTTTTCCTAGAACATCTAGCCAGTCTTCTTCAAATAAATCTAATCCTATTTCACAAACCCTTTAACCCTACATCTTATAGGAAAGAAGCTATTTGAAAATGTTCCTAAAACCTAGAATACTTTATGAAACATAAGTGAAATATCTTCCAAATACTTTGTCTTTGCAGAAGATTGTTACAAACTGACTTCCTTGTCTTAGTTCCACATGGTTGAGGGAACATTCATTACACCATGTACACATAAATGTTTGTATGTATGTGTACATACAGACATACAAAATATGTTGCAGGTGGCAGGAAAAGTTGACACTGAAGCATTGACATAAGCTGAGCCTCAGTCAAAGGATATAAGGTTACATGAACTATTTTAAAGAGAGTTGGGTTTTTTTTGTTTGTTTGTTTGTTTGTTTGTTTTTGAGACGGAGTCGCTCTGTCGCCCAAGCTGGAGTGCAGTGGCGCAATCTTGGCTCACTGCAAGCTCCACCTCCCAGGTTCACGCCATTCTCCTGCCTCATCCTCCCGAGTAGCTGGGACTACAGGCACTAGCCACCACGCCGAGCTAATTTTTTGTATTTTTAGTAGAGACAGGGTTTCACGGTATCAGCCAGGATGGTCTCGATCTCCTAACCTCGTGATCCACCTGCCTCGGCCTCCCAACATGCTGGGATTACAGGCGTGAGCCACTGCCCCCTGCCTAGAGTATTTAGTAATCATGGAAGGGACTTCAATTTGAATGGAGTAGTAGTGGGAACGGAACCCACCATGTGAGAAAGAAGAAAGAACGCGTGTTCTGTATACATTTCCTCCTTGACTCATCAGATCTTAGTTGTTAGTGTCTAATTGCTTTCCTCTTAATTTGTGTAAACAATTCAGTATGTGAAAGCACACATGATTCCTACATTGGATGTAATTTTAGGTGGATTCGTAGAATAGCCCAAGGTCATTTTAGATTTTCATTTGTTTTCTGCTTCATCACATTATTCAGGGAGGTTATCTGCTGAGAGAATAGCTTGGATACTCATCAAAGAAAAATCTATTGAAATTTTAATTAAAATACTTATCACTGACCACTAATGATCAAAGAACAATTCCAGACAAGTCTTGGGAGTTTCTCCAACCTCATTCCCACATACAAATAGTTATAAAATTTAACTTCTTCACAGGATAACCTGATATCAGATCATGGCTGTGACTTGCATGGCTGGCTTCATTCTGACCTGGATTCAAAATCTTTTCTTACTGTTTTTAAAATTGTTTTTATTACCTAGCAAATAAGGGCACACTTCCAGGGCTAGGTAATTTTTGGACTGAAAGTTCTGGTTTTAACTCAGCTTTTTCTCTCCTAGAGCTAAAACAGCTGGGTTTATTTTTTTTCTGTTCTTCCCTCAATATCACTTCCTTTCCCTCATCAATTTTTTTTAAAATTTCTCTTTTACAACTACGAACATTTTACAATCAACTTTATCAACATGGGCTGGTTTAAAATCCTAGCTCTTAAATGTCAGGGCTTGTAAAATTTGCTTGGAGAAGAGCTAGCTCAATAAAATTATATCAGTGTTTAATAAATGCGACATGACAATGATAAAAATTCAAAGGGCAAGTTTTTCCCCACAATAACGTCAGTGCTTTGCTAGCAAGCAAGCAGAGAAGATTGTATTTTACCATTCATTTTCATGTACATGAGGCCATAGTTTGTTCTGGCAAAATACCATTACAGTTTAAATTACTGTCCCTTCAGTTTCAGTAAGAACAGCAGAACAGACTCACCAATGTTTAATTACTCACCTTTGCAATGAGGAATTTTTGTTTTGCCTGTAGATGGCAGGAGGCTTGCTGGACGGTTGCTCAGTTCCAGAGGAGCTGTTTGCTAACACTGATCACTGCTTGTCAGTAGATGTTAGCAAGGGGAAGGGCAGAGAGGAATACACACAGAGATAATAAGTGTGGTTGTCAAAACATCTGTCATGTATGAAGCAATGTCAATAAAAAAAGTGTTTTATAGTGATCTCAATGCATAACACACCTAACGTTATTTATGCGTTATTTTTAGAATTTTTTTTTGAGAGAAGAAATGAGTTCCTCAAATAGCTTATCAAATTGTGAGAGTGCAATGCATTGTTATAATCAGACGGAAACTAATGTCTTTCCATTATTTTACTTGAAAAATTACATCATGTTAATAGTAGTAACATAGTTTGGAAATCTTACTAGCCTGGGGGCATTTTGTAACAGAAAGGAAAAAACAACATTAGAAGCTTTGGAATTCTCTTCTGTCCATTGTTTCTCATGTCCCCTGTTTTTCTGCTCTCAGTTCCATTGACTGTGCTCTTTAATAGCACTCAGTCCCTAGCAATATATAATAAAATATTTAAACAAAATTGAAAACAATCAAGCACATACACTTGGTCTTCAACTTTTTTGGTTTTCTTTTTTTCTTTTTTTTTTTTTTGAGACTGAATCTTACTCTGTCACCCAGGCTGGAGTGCAGTGGTGCGATCTCAGCTCACTGCAATCTCTGCCTCCCGGGTTCAAGTAATTCCCCTGCCTCAGCCTCTGAGTAGCTGGAATTACAGGCATACACCACCATGCCTGGTGTGTGTGTGTATATATATATATATATATATATAGTGTGTGTGTCTATATATAGTGTGTGTATATATAGTGTATATATAGGGATATAGATATATAGTGTGTATATATATAGTAAAAATACTATATATGTATATATAGTATTTTTAGTGGAGATGGTGTTTCACTATGTTGGCCAAACTGGGTCTTGAACTCCTGACCTCAGTTGATCTGCCTGCCTTGGCCTCTCAAAGTGCTAAGATTACAGGGGTGAGCCAACGCGCCTGGTGGCCTTCCACTTTCTTAACGCTCATTGCAGTACAGGACTGTATTCACTATCATTTATTCTTGGTTGTCTTTATTTTATTTTCCTACTTTCTGATGTCTTTTTCTGCTCTGTTATTGACTTTTTTTTTCCTCTTTTTCCCTGTAGATGTTTCCTAATAGCCTGTCTTTGACGCTTTTCTTTTTCTCCTCATTCCATTAGTGATAAAGTCAGCTTCGCAATTTGACCAATTATCTCTAAGCTGATGAAATACAAATCTGCCTGTGTCATTTCCCACCCAGGAAGAATATCAGAATCAGAAGTTTCTAGGAGGCTGAGGCTGATTTTGTGAGAGTCTCTTATCAGGATTTGGGTTTGTCTTCTGAAGAGAATGAAAATTTATTTTTAAGTGTTCCTTGTAAGTGATGTGTTGATAGGCCAAGACCACTTAACAATTTTTAGGCAGAGTATATATCAGTTACAGCTGACATCATATTTTTTTTTTTTTTGGTTATTGCCTGTGTATACAGAATGATGATATTTTTAGAGTAGAAAGATAATTAAGAAATTATGTAATGTGAATATCTCATTTAAAAATATTTTATCTAAAACTAGTTGCATTTTTTATCTTTATATGTGACTTATGTTTTATTTTGTTTTTCTGGTCTTTCAAATGATTATCACTTTTTTAAGTGATCAAAAAGTGATTTAAGAATTGCATATTCTTGGAAAGTTCTTGTCGACAAGAGTATGTCGATATAATGAAATTTTCATGGCTATTTTGATCTTTAAATCAATCCTCATTTTTCTTATTTATCATTTCAGAATATTTTCCTGAAACATTTTAAATATGTTTTTTCTCGAACATTACTGTGTTTGTTTCCTCCTTCTGTGATACATGCATGTTGGATCTCTTTCTTGTGTCTCTAATGGTTAATATTTTGTTTTTAATCTTTGGGTCTGTCATAATCAACTAGAGTATACTACAGTAACAAACCTGAAAATTTCAGTAGTTTAAAGAACTTGCTTTCCTTATTGGGTTCTAGAATCTTCTATTTCATTTCTCTAATGCCTTGCCATTATCTTTCCTGAATGTTTGAATTTAGGATTTAAATTATTCAATATATAGGATAGCAATTTTCTGGTGAATATTGTTTTGTCCTTATTTTTTCTTATAGTATCTTTGTAATCAGTAGGGGATATGCTCTTTCATTATTATTCATAAAGAATTGGGCTAGAATTTTCTGGACCAGCTAAACAAAGGAAGTTACCAAAAGTGTAAAGACGAGTTATGAGAGTCTACCAGGCTTCACAACAAAAGTCACCCTTGTTTGAACAACTGAGATTCTAGATAATTGCATGTAATGTTGAAGTGTAGTATTTTTTTGTCTTGCTAAACACTATCTACATGGATAAACTCATAAAATTCTCAAAAAAAAAAAGATGCTATTAAGTAGCTGGAGTCTGAATACTCCGTCACTAAGTAGAGTATGCTTTTGGATTAGGTGCATAACTCTACGTATCTCTGTTTCATCATCTAAATTAATGGTATCAGTGGAACATAGTTCTGAGGTTTGTTGTTGAGCTATAATAATAACTGTAAAGAAAGTAAAATGGCATGCTTGGTTAGCACTCAACAAAGAGTTGCTATTTTTCTTATGAGTATGCGTGAAACTTACTTTGTTTATTCAATTTTGACGGGTTTGCTTAATATCAGGAAAAGTTATTGGTGTACTACTTTTAGTCTCATAACTTTTAAAACACAATTTTTTCAAATTTCTAGGTAAGATACTATACCACTGCAAAGAGATGAACATGAGCATGAGTTACTGACTGACTTGTGACTGACCCAGGGTATTCTTGCCAAACAGGATGACAACAAGCTGGCTATGCTGTTGACCTTTTTTCTTTTTTTACCTTGAGGGATGTTCAGTAACTGACCCTTTAGCAAGTAAGAGGGACTTCACAGGAATTCAGTCAACATCTCCATATAGTGCTCTGGCATTTTCCAACCCTTGTCCTAGTAGCTCTGTTTGCTGCCTGTGATTTTTTTTCTCTAATTCAAGTTTATTCCTATGTTTATGTCATTAAAAAATGAGCAATTAGGTAGGACTCTTCCTCTTTATTTCAAAACCAGACCCATACTGTGTTCAGCTATATCCAGGTCTAAGCTCAACTCTCTTTTGATGACTAGCATATGACTGTAGGTCATTTCTATTGGCAAGCATCAGACTGCACCAACTCATGCATATCAGCTGCTCCGGGCCCATTAAGTAACAATCATCTGTACATGTTTGTTCTTGACTGTAGGAAATTTCAATGTTTTTTTATTCAATATTATGTTTGTTTTATTTCATTACTAGTGTTTTCAGAAAATGTTAAATGATAAAGTTAACTTGAAAGCAAGCTCATAGTCAATTTATGCACAGGTACATACACACACAGCCCTTTCCAAAAGGTAGCACCGAATTCTGTTGACCATCTGTTTAGAAAATTACTCTGCTATTTGAAATTTTAGTCTTTCAATAAAGGGAGACTTGGAAGTCGTACTTTCCATTAATAAACTAGTACATTCTGGGTTCACAATGCAATATACAGAAAATCCTGCTTTCCATAAGAAAGTAAAATCTACAAAATGATCAACTGGCTGTCAATAGTCTAAAATACAGGAAGTAAAAGAAGCTGTAAGACAATAAGCTTCAGAACTACATGTAAATAAAAATTTCAAGATTTTATTTATTTATATTGACTACATTTTATATTAAAATCAAATATCTTTAGAGTCAGAATATATCTGAATGTTAAATTTAATGTTTAAAATAATGTATTAAAGCAAAAAATAGGCTAAAATGAATAAATTTATTTGAGCTTTAAATATGTTTGAAGTCTTAAATCCTGTTCTCTACCCAATTGCTTCCACTATTACTATTATTTTCCCCTTGGGTGAACTATTTCAGAAAGTATGCCATTGGGTTGTTTATGACATGAAGATATGAACCAGTTTATAAAGTACAGAGATATGGACCCGTTTATGGAGCACCAAGTGTGCTGTTATTTATTCTATGGTATAAATACATCATAGTACATAAAAGTTTAGAAGTGGTGCTAGTCTAGAAGTACTTTCTTCCTCACTTTCTGATCTAGAGTTCCTTTATAGTAATCTCCTACCAGCAACCTCTTCATTGATCCTATTCCCAAAACAAACTAATGACAGATGTATTAAGAAAATAATTAAATATTAACCTCTACTTAAACAATGCATCCAACTATTTCTAATTATTTAGAAACTTCTGATCATATATCCTTTTGTTTAAAAATGCTTTAGTGACTCCAAAACTTTATAACAGATTAAGAAAAAACATTCTCTTGGCAATCAAGTTATCATATTTATATTCCTAGTCTGAAGATATGAAATTCAAAATGCTCCCAAATCCAAAACTTTCTGAGCACAAACATGACATCGCAAGTCGAAAATTCCACACATAACCTCATGTAACAGGTTGTAGTCAAAACACAGTCAAAAGTTTATTTCATTCACACAGTTATTAAAATAATTTATAAAATTGTCTTCAGGTTATATGTGTAAGGAGCATAGGAAACACAAATGAATTTTGTGTTTAGACTTGGGTCGCACCTCAAATCTCTCTCTCTCTCTCTGTCTCTCTCTCTCTCTGTCTATATATATATATACACACACACACACACACACACAAATATTACAAAATCTGAAAGAACTCAAAATCTGAAACACTTCTGTTTTCAAGCATTTCAGGTTTCTTCTTTCAAGCATTTCAAGCATTCTTAACTTATAGTATGCATGCTTTTTCTATTTTTACCTCTCATCCCTAGATATTTTAGTCAAACCAAAGTATATACTCATTCTAAACTCACCCTGGAATCTCAAACATCAAAGTTTTGTCTACATGGTTAAGCATCTCTAGAGACTTTTTCACTCCCAAGTATGGTTTTCAGAATGGTACCCATTGTTCATATCACAGTTTGAACAGAAGCTTCCACATGAAGTTATTCTGAGCATCCTCAAATATACTATTCCTTGGACCCCACATAATATTTTGCTTCTCTATCATGTTATATATACAAGACAAAAATTATAAAAGAAATTAGATGCCTTGAAAACAAATCTAGATTTTTCTTACTTTTAAAAATGATAAAATTTATAAAAATTATAAATGTATAAAATATTGCAAAATAGATATTCAATACATATACAGTGATTAGATTGAATTGAGTTTAACTATAAACAAAAGAAACTATTAATAATTATTGAACTAATAATATATGTCATTATTACTTTGAAAGGAAAATAAACCTTGGGGTCGCAAAATCACTAATCTAAAGGAAAAAGTGAAGCTGGGAATTGTATAGGGCAAACCTGCCTCTCATTCTGCTCAAAGTCATCCTTCTGCTCACTGAGTTAAGTGCATATCTGATTGCCTTCTTTTGAAAGGCTAATCAGAAACAAAAGAATGCAACCATTTCTCTCTTACATGCCTATGTCCCGGAAGACACCTCCAGATTTTGTTATCCCGCCTTTGTTTTGAGTTGTCCCGCCTTTCTGGACCAAACCAATGTTCATCTTACATATATTGATTGATGTCTCATGTTTCCCTAAAATGTATAAATCAAGCTGTGCTCACCTTGGACACATATTCTGAGGACCTCTTGAGGCTTTATCATTCCTGTTAAGGACCCATGTCCTTAACTTTGGGAAAATAAACTTCCTAAACTGACTGAGACCTATCTCAGATATTAGGGGTTCACATTTTGACAACCATGAAAGAATTCTGGTGGAGGTGCCACTCACCTTTGACAAATCTCCTATTGGTGTTTGGTACCAGCTTGAGCTATCTTTATAGCTCACACCAACAGGACAATTTGCTGAGACCTGGAAGCACCCCCTCCAGAGAATTCCTGATCTTGCAAAATTTGGTCAAGACCTAAAGTTTATTTTGCTGTACAACTTATTTTTTGGAATTTTACTTGCTTCCAACACAAGGAAGGCAAGTTTTCCTGCTTCCATGATGATAGAAGGCAGAAAATTGCTTTCTAGAGTTTGAACTCACTCCCAACAAAGAAGGCAAGTTTGAGGTTTTTTTTTTCCTTTCTTCCAGGATGATAGAGAGCAGTCTTCAGCCTGAAACCCATTCCTAGGTAAGTAACTTGATTGGGGTTTGTCTTGACTAAAGTTAAGATTAACAACCAGCTGGTCTTAATTTCTTTTTACCATTAGAGCACTCAGTAATTGTATAAGTTGTATGTTGTTTGTTTTGCTTAACTGTTTTTGTTGTTTGTTTGTTTGTTTCTGTTTTTGTTGTTGTTTTGGTCTTTTTCTTATTGGATTTGACCAACTCTATCCAACTTGATCAAATCTGAAGGAAAGTTCCAAATTACAGGGAACAAGGTCTCTGAAGTGACTAAATTCCATAAATAAGTAAATAAGTAAATAAATAAAGGTGATGTGATGGGGGGAGAAAAAGAATCAGCATAAAGAAAAAAGAAAGAAAGATTTTGTTTTTTCTTATGAGTACCTAAGGGTCTTCACTTATGTAACAATGCCAATTTTTGCTAGGCCAATTTTTGGCTGAAAGAGCAATGACTGTCACCCCATACTGCCGTTCCATAGCTAAGGTTCTGCCTTCCTTTTTTTTCAACACGACAGCCTGGCTTTGGTTCCTAAATCAAGTCCTTTCTGGTTTGAAATTTGGTACTTCTCAAGTAGCAGCAAATTGTCCTAGCTGAAATATAGTAATGAGATTTTAAAATTTTTTTTATTGTTTGTTTGTTTATTTATTTATTTATTTACGGAGTCTCACTGTGTTGCCAGGCTGGAGTGCAGTGGTGCGATCTCGGCTTACTGTAACTTGCGCCTCCCGGGTTCACGCCATTCTCCTGCCTCAACCTCCCGAGTATCTGGGACTACAGACACCCGCCACCACGCCTAGCTAATTTTTGTATTTTTAGTAGAGAAGGGGTTTCTCCATGTTGGCCAGGATGGTCTGGATCTCTTAACCTCACCATCCGCCCGCCTCGGCTGCCCAAAGTACTGGGATTACAAGTGTGAGACATCGCACCAGGCCTAAAAAGAAAATTTTAAAGGAGCTCAAAGGTTAAAAGTCAGCTTAATTAAAATCTAACATCCATGATGTGTGCGTATGTGTGCATATATGTGTGTTTATATTTAAAAGGCCTCATGTTTTTGTTTTTTCTTTCCTAGGACCTTGTCTTTTTTGAGCAAAAGTTTTCTTCTCTTTTTCTTCTCAGTTGACCGAATTCTGTTTTCTTCATACTTCTTCTGTCCCTCCTTTCTCTTGCATCCTCTGCTGCATTAGGGACCTAAAACAGTTTATAATAGCCTGGGCTTCCTTAAAGAAATGGAGAAGACACCAGACTCCCTTTTGGGGAGAAACCTCTGTTTTTCCTTATGGAACCCCAAGTGTATAAACAGACAAGTTCATCTCAGCTCTGAAATTGCAAGCTTTTTTATTGTGTTACCTGCTTTTTTTTCCTTTTTTTTTGTTTTAACCAAAATAGTTACTACAAAAGAGGCTGCTTGAGTTTTCAAGAAGAATTTAGTTTAGACAACTCTGCAAATGTCTTGTTTTTTTTTTTTTTTTAAAGAAAAATTTAATGTGCACTGTGAAAGCATCACTTGATCTAGCCTCATAATAATTCTCCCTTTTTTGGCTGGGTGTGGTGACTCACGCCTGTAATTACAGCACTTTGGGAGGCCAAGGCAGGTGGACTACAGGGTCAGGACTTCGAGACAAGCCTGGCCAATATGGTTAAACCCTGTTTCTACTAAAAATACAAAAATTATCCAAGTGTGGTAGCGCGCACCTATAGTTTCAGCTACTCGGGAGGCTGAGACAGACGAATCGCTTGAACCCGGGAGGCAGAGGTTGCAGTGAGCCAAGATTGTGCCACTGCACCCCAACCTGGAGGACAGAGTGAGACTGTGTCTCAAAAAATATATGTATTAATAACTCTCCGTTTTTGGAGGTCCAGGATTCCATGTGGGCTCTGCCCAGAGATCAGAGTTGCAGTTAAAAGACTGGTAGTCCTTCCTAAATAAAATTGATCCCCTTATAGAGTCCTATGATAGATTTCACTGATGTTATGTTTGATTTCACATAAAACTTTAATCTCCCTCTCATACCACCAGCCTTTCTTTATTTGTACCCTGGGATGTAAATTTTCCTGTTTGATTTTTCAATCAAGAGTTGTTTCCTTCAAATACCGATTTAGGACTACTTACCTGACAACTGCCAGGGTAATTAAATAGCTTATCAAGAGTTTGCAAGTTTCAGTTAGGAGAAAAAAGGAGGTTTATGAACCTGTAAGATGTACTACTATTGGTATGCCAAAACATCTCAATATTATGTGTTTTGTACACAGAGTTTCACTATTAAAAATGTACAAAAGAACTCTAATTAATTGGTTTAAAGAAAAATAGAATCCCTTAAATAAAACACTTCATCAGAAAAAGGAAAGCCTATTCAAATCCTTTTTCGAATTTGCATGCACTAGATTTAAAATTATTGGTAAAGTAATACTAGAAATGTCAAGAAATGCCAGCATACATTTTGTTTGCATTTATTGATCAAGACATTTCATACTTATCTCTGCCAAATACTATCAGGTATCAAAACTTGGCATAGTGGTTTCAAAACTATAAACTGGTCCAAAACATAATAATCTTTGCTTGTAGAATTTTAAATAAATAAGACATTGATGCTGATTTAATGAAAATAGCAAAATCTTGAGTTATTTACTAAAATAAACATAACATCTAATCTTGTGGCTTTAGATGATCTAGTCCCCAGGCAGGAAAGAGGTTTGTTTCGGGGAAGGACTGTTACCAACTTTGTTTCAAAGCTAAACTATAAACTAAGTTCCTCCCAAAGTTAGTTTGGCCTATACTCAGGAATGAACAAGTATAGCTTGGGGGTTACAAGCAAGATGGAGTCAGTTAAGTCAGATGATTTTCACTGTCTCAGTAACAATTTTGCAATGGTAGTTTCATAACATTAAATGATAACTTTGGTGGTTTTCATAAATAATCTAGATAAATTATTAAAGTAAAATAAATAAGTAAATTGAATGGCATAAATACTCATAGACAAACTTGTCATAATTTAGAATCTAAAGTTATATTTAATTAAATAATAGATATTTCATTATTTGGGTATTTTTCAATAACAGTATATTGTAGGAAAACATTTTTTCTTAAAAAAAGTCCTTTTTAAAAAGAGTGAATAATTTTTGTTTAATTCAAGGATTATTTAAAGGTTATGTATAAAACAAGGTAAAAGGAACCAGGAAATAAGAGAGATATAAAGAAAGTTGTAGAAATAAAGAGATAATTTTTGGTAAGAAAGCTTAAAGAGAAATAATTTTATATGAGTAAGAATCTTGTATGGTAAATTTTGTCCTAGAATGAAATGAATGGTTGTTTAAGAAAGAGGAATGTTCAGGACAAACCAGAAAGTCTAAGCATGCTATAAATGGTCTGTGTATGTCATAATAAGATTTATTTTTATAAAATCTTATAAAATAAAGTATCAATAATTAAACAGAAATTATAATGGCATTTCTAGAAATTTTGGTTGAGAAAAACACATATACTAAAGAATTTATTCAGACTATAAAATTTTTTAAGGTATTGCTTTAGTCTTAATAAATTACAAGACATTATACTTTTTTTCCTAATAAACAGAGCTTACACATTTTCAAAATAATTCCTATATTATTATTACTAAATTTGGTTTGCTTAGAAAAAAATAAGATTTTTTTAAATTAAGGTTATTACATCCCTGTAACTTTCTGTATGTGCTTTTAAAGTCCTTGTGCCTTTAAGTTGCAGAGCTTTGACTCCTGTGTCTAAAAGGACACCAAATCCTGCTGAATCTCAACACTGACAGCAGTTACAGCCTTATCTTCAGAAGCTGTCAATCAAAATAAGCTGTGTTTGTGAGACATGGGGCCAGAAATTAAACTTCTTCAACTTCTTAAGTCCCAGTGACTATCATGGAAGAGGTGGGTGCCTGAGATTCTAAGGACGGATTTTGAGAGATAATGTAAGTTTATTTTCACTATAAATTAGCCATTAATGTGAAAGGCACACTGATGCAATAAAGATTCTAATTGTTATATTAAATTATTGTGTGTCACAGAGGTAACAGATTTCCTTGTCAATTGTGTCTTTGACTATGACTTTGACTGTGTCTGTCCTAAAACATTATGTCATTCACAGACAATTGTTGTCTTGTTTTGGTCCACTTTAGAAGGTGGTTTTATAATTAGATATAAAACTTTAACAAGTGTTATTGAATACAGTGTTCTGATAACTTTGGAGCTTGTTCATTAGAATAGAGAAAAATAACTTTCATGACTCTCATGGAGAACTGGAATGTTCATGAATATTATGCAGAACAGGTGTTAACTGCATGAAATTAACTAATACAAGACTCAAGTAATCTTTTGACTTTTTTGCTTAAAACATTGCTGATCCTTTGTTTTGTTTATCAGAGTCAAGAAAACTTTACATTTGAGCTATTTACAGCTTGGAGCATTTCAGTAAAGTATACTCCTGTGCACAAAATTTGGAGCGTATTTGTTTCTCTCTACCTGATTTCTCCAGAATTTGGAAACTATTTCTGAATATTCTTAACTTATGGCAATGTAGTTACTTGCAAAAATGCCATAAGAATGTTTCCTTTTTCACCAGGACTCTATTGGAGGAAAAAACTTATGTAAAAAACAATTATTCTTGCACTTTATACAAATAATCTGGCCAAGTATAATAAAACAAATCAATTCTACCATGATTTGTCTTTAGTAAAACTGGGAAACTGGAGACAGAAAAATTATTTTTCAAAAACTATAGTACACCTGCTGTTAGCTTCTAGTCTTGCCTAATGTTTTTCAGCTTTTATTATTTTCTACAGATTAGACTGGATTCTAATTTTTCCCGACTACAAGTCTCTAAAATAATGTGTTTTTTTTTCTTCTTTATTTTCTTTCCCCCCAATGTTTGCTAATTTGTGATTACTGAAAACTAAGCCATGCTTTCTTAAAGCCCTGTGAACTGAAGCTAGACAACTCACACTTCAGAAGAAAATAACTGCAACCTATTTACATACATTAGCCTCTTTTATACCTCCCTACAGATGTATGGACTTAAGAGTAATATGACCTATATGAGTTTTCCAGAAAGGGATTTTGGTTGTTGTCTTCTCCCTTCCACCCCTTATTTTCTCTTCATAGGATATCAGACTTCACAACCTGTTAAAAATGAGATTTCCTAATCACATGGGTCAGCAGTGATCTGAAGTTACAGTATCACAGGCTGCAAAATTCATGTTGTGTGGTTGTAAAAGGTGCAACTATTGTCAGACACAAATCCAAAACATTATCCCTTGTGACAAAAGTTTTAGCATCAGGGTGAAGCAGAGCCAGCTATGACAAGCAGGTAAGGTCAGCTATTTGGAGATAAATAGGAGAAAGGTGAAAAGGTACATTTATAAAGACGTTTGACAGCAAGTATTAGCACTATTCACAGAAGTATCAAAAATAATGGGAAAATATATATCAGCAGGCTATAAACCCTAAGAGACCAGATAAAGCTTTTCTTCTTGTTTGTAACCCTAGACTGAACTTACCTGGTAGGAGTGATCCTTGAAATAAATATATTTTATATTTATATAGCTTATGTATTTATTTGTCATAAAAATATACTAATAACATTTAAATAGAAACATTATTATACAAAATTATGCATTATTAGTTCTCACAATTATTTGGATCATGATACATTTATTACAATACATGAATAACTACATACTTTAAAACTATAACAAAAATGTCTTGTTTAAATTATTTGAATTAAGGATTCTATTAAAATGTTCCTTTAATACAGGGATCAGTGCATTTTTTTTCAATAAGGGCCAGAGAGCAAATATTTTAGGCTTCACAGGCTAGTCTTCATCAGAACTATTCAACTTTGCCATAATAGCATGAAAGCAGTCACATATAATAGAGAAATTAATGTGCGTAACTGTGTTCTAATAGAGTTTATTTAAAAATAAATACACACACACCCACTCAAAATTACAGTAGGTGAGATTTTGTCTCCAGGTAATTCACAGACACCTACTTTAGTAGATATGGTATCTATCAAATCTTGCTTTCTCTTGATTTACTATATATCTTCAATATACACAGCTCTGCACATTAATTTATCTATTATATGTGATTGCTTTCATGCTATTATATCAAAATTGAATAGTTCCCATGAAGACTAGCTTGTAAAGTCTAAAATATTTGCTATCTGGCCCTTACTGAAAAAAAAAAAATGTATTGACCCCTGTATTGAAGGAACATATTAATAGAATCCCTAATTCTATATACCTTTTAACATACAGATATGTTAAACATAACAATCTATTATAGAAAGTAAAATTCAAAGCTGATTCAGATGGATTGACCTGATGGAAGGTTTTGATCTAATAATCTGACTGAAATAAAGTTTGTAATTCTGTTTTAAATCGGAGGTTTTTGTAGTGCTAACGTTGGAAACATTCAGATCACATAATACCTTTGCAAAACCTCCTCTAGTCTGACTGCTTCATACTCATCCTCTGAACATGTATTCAGATGAGTTAATCCATCCCCCTCCTTGTGGTTATGCTGTTCCCTCTTCCCATTGAACCAATGAATCAGACATTACTCCTACTTACATTGGATCCGGTGCCTTTCCAAATATTGGGTGTTATTTTAGAAAGAAGAGATCAGAAGTTGGGTTAAAACAGTGAAGTAAAAAAACAGTATTGTGGAGATAAAAGTAGAGTAGAAGACAAAAAGAAACAATTTCCTCATGGTAGTTGTCAGGACAAGAATATGAGGCATATTGTGTTTCAGGTAAACACTTTAAAACAAATGGTTTCAAGAGCCTTTTAGCTTGTAGAAAGAAGCATCTATGGCTTCTAGTCCAGATTTATGTCTGTATCTTAGAACTAGATTTGGAAAGATGGAGGTCTCTACCTCTTCAGACAGATTTCTTAGTGTGTGAGAGTATCTGTTCTCTATGGGTACTCTATGGTGGTCCTGAAAGTTTTAGAGACCTTAAAAACATGGGAGAGAGATATGTCTTACATGTATTTGAAAGAACTGGGGAGTTTTTAATTTGGTGTGGTAACAGGGACAAGGGGTGTTTTAAGCTACCCCTCAGGCATTCTCTTTCTGAAGAATAATGGGCTCATTGGAAATCTGATTGGTAAGCGTTGGTTTCATGATAGAATACTATAATTAGTGGAGGAATAATTATATTTGTTGAGTTGCTTACTGTTATTGTAAGTAATGGTTAACTCCCAAAAGATACTTGTTTCTTAGAGATTGATGGCTTAATAGTAGAATGAGACTCTCCTCATTTTCTAAAAAAATAATGGAACAACAGCTATACTTGCCCTAAATATCTTCAAAGAAATACTTGATTAATCTGCTATCTGGTTTATTTCTCCTTTATAAATCTGTCATGTAGTTATTTGTCTAACTTCTTCCAGATCCCAGTTGTAGCATTGGGTCAATAGATTAAATAGCTCCATTATGATTGTTATATAATGCTCTTGGAACAATTGGTGGATTGAAATATCCGCCTGTCTTTGTCTAGATCACTGCCAATTACCTGACATTTACATGTTAAGGCTTTATAGCCATTTAGCAAGATACTGTAACTCTGTGTTCCCATGAACAGAAACACCCAACGTTATTTCTTCCTAAAAACTGATCTCCTGAGGGTTTCCCTTATTAATTAATGATGGTGATATTTTCAACTCCCTTTACTCTCATTTTCAAGATAAAATGAAGTAACAATCCCAGTCCTTTGTGCATAACTTAGCAAACTTTCTGCAGAGCTTTAGATGAGAGATAAGATTTTAAAAGATATTAGAAATAATTATAGTATCAGATTTTGTTTGTTTGAGTACTTGTAACTTTGAACTTCCATATTGTTATATACTGCTGCTGTACTGGTGACTGAAGTATGTAATTTTCAACTTGTGACCAAAGTGACGTGAAATACAGTGTTTCAAACTCATGAAACGGAAGCATTGTTGCACTGGTTGATTGTTGTGGTAAAAAAAAATCTAGAAACTTACATTGATATAAAGACCCAAGGCCACAATTGTCATTGAAATAATAAATGTAAAATAAATACACGTAAAGGCTGAATGAGGCAACATAAAAAACCCTAGTAAAACTGAAAAGAATAATAGAACTGACATCCTACATATATATGCCTGCCTCTACATACATATGTAGTAAAAATATAAAGTAAATATTATATAAGTATCAATTATGAAACCTCTCTAATATGTATATTTGATAAATATAAAATTCAAGAAAATACATGTTAATGATGCCTATTTGGCCTTGCATAAACTGACCCTTTTTAGTCTTTTCAATATTGTCACATACAACTCTGTTGAAAGTTAAGTTCCAACAACACTGAACTTATTTTTTGCCACAGTATTGCCAAAAGACAACCTAGAAAACAACTTGGTTAAAAAAAAAAAAAGCTAGACTTACTAACTTGCTTAATTGAAGAGATGGCATTAAAGGAATTGTGAATGCATCAGTAAGAGAGTTAGAAGGGTCTTGCTATAGAATTTTAGCTTGTATTAAGTGATTTTGGAGAGGATTCAAAGAAGCAACAATTTGTTCTGGATTACATGCTGCTAGAAAAGGGGCAATTCAACAACTGGATATCGAAATAATTCTTATCTATAAGGTGAGAGGAATGAAGCAGGGCTAGAGTTGCCGTTGGTAAAAAGGCAGTTGCCACTTATGCTAGCTGGAGAGAAGGATTTTGGCTTATTTTTATACAGACGTAACTTCTTATATTGTTCCTTTGTGAAGATATGATTCCAGAGTAGTATTGCTGTTGCTTTTTATTACCCTAGTGAGTGTGGAGTGTTAACTTGACTTTTTACTCTGTTGTTAACTTTACATGCAAATGTTTGTCTTGTATAGGGGACCTACAGGTTAGATCTTAGCAGCCAAACTCTATGGCCGTGTTTCACCTTTGTCTTCTTGTTCTCATTTTCTGATTTCTAGTAGGTTCTCAGCAATTATTTGATAAATGATTGTATATAATTCTTCTCTAGCATAATATAATATATAGTCCTAAATAATTTTTGGAGTACTATCAATATTCAAATCTTCAATTCAAAATTTTTCCCAGGTAAACTATCATAAACTCTTTTGTATGCAGTTTATATTCTGCAACATTAGTGAATTTGTTTATAAGCGCTAACAGTTTTTTATTGAGTTTTTATGTTTGTCAATGTCTAAGAGATCCTTTCATGTGCAAACAGGGACACTTTAACTTCTTCCTTTTCAATTTGGATCTTTTATTTCTATCTCTTGCCTAATTTCTCAGGCTACAACTTTTAGTAATATGTTGAATAGTAGTGGCAAGAGTAGGCATCCTTCTCTCATTCCTTGTCTTAAATAAAAATCTTTCAACTTCTCACTTTTTTATATATTTCTGTGGGTTTGTTGTATATGGCCTTTACTGTGTTAAGGTACATTTCTTCTATACCTAAGTTATTAAGAGTTTTAATAATGAGAGAATGTTGAATTTTGCCAGGTGCATTTTCTGAATCTAGAGATGATAATATCAGTTTTGTCCTCCATCTTGTTAATGTGGCTTATCATATTTATAGATTTGCATATGGGGAAACATCCCCGAGATAAACCCCATTTTATCATTGTGAATGCTTCTTTTAACATGCTATTGAATTCAGTTTCCTGGTATTTTTCAGTTACATTAAAACTTTACAATTCTGCAAAGTTAGCAGAAGGAAAGAAATAATAAAGATCAGAGAAGAAGAGAATAAATAGAGACTAAAAAAGGTAAAGTCAACAAAAAGAAGAGCTGGCTTTTGAAAAAAATAAACAAAATTAACCAACCTGTATCCATAGTAAATAAAAAAGAAATGACTCTTTTTGATGATAAACACAATCAGAAATGAAAGAGGAGATATTCTGACAAATACCACAGAATACAAAGGATCATCACAGAATACCATGAAAAATTACATGCCTGGAAATTGGATAATGTTGAAGACATTGATAAATTCTTACACACATTGTAACATATCAAGGTTGAATTATGAAGAAACAGAAAATTTAAACAAACCAACAACTCATAAGGAGGTTCAATCAGTAATAAAAAATATCCCATTTAAGTAAAGCACAAAACCTGACATTTTCACGGGTAAATTATATCAAACATTTAAAGAACCATCCATCTCAAACTCTTCCAAAAAGTTGAAGAAGAAAGAGTACTTACAAACTGGTTTTATGAGGCCAGCATTACCTTGATATCATAGCAAGAGAAGGACACTACAAGAAAAGAAAATTACAGGCCAACATCCCTGATGAACACAGACAAAAAATTTCTCAACAAAATTCTAGCAAGCAAAATTCAACAGTACGTTAAAGAGATCATTCACCATTATCAGGGGAACCCACCCCCAATAATTCAACAGTATTTCACCTGGGTTCTTTTCTATTTCCCTAAGTGTTGGCTGGTCTGAGAAATAAAGGGAAAGAGTACGAAAGAGAGACATTTTAAAGCTGGGTGTCCAAGGGAGACATCACATGTCAGCAGATTCCGGGATGCCCCCCAAGCTGCAAAACCAGCAAGCTTTTATTAGTGATTTTCAAAGGGGAGGGAGTGTATGAATAGAGTGTGGGTCACAGAGATCACATGCTTCACAAGGTAATAAAATAGCTCAAGGCAAATGGAGCAGGGCGAGATCACAGGACTGGGGCAAAATTAAAAATGCTAATGAAGTTTCATGTCCCACTGGGCATGCATTGTCATTGATAACATCTTATTAGGAGAAAGGGTTTGAGAGCAGACAACCGGTCTGACCAAAATTTATTAGGCGAGAATTTCTTCATCCTAATAGGCCTGGGAGTGCTATGGCAGACCAGGGCTTATTTCATCCTTTATCTGCAACCCTAAAAGACAGACATTCCCAGAGCAGCCATTTCAGAGACCTCCCCCTAGGAATGTATTCTCTTTCTCAGGGCTGTTCTTTCCTGAGAGAAAGAATTCAGGGATATTTCTCCTGTTTGCTTTTGAAAGAAGAGAAATATGGCTCTGTTCCTCCTGGTTCTCAGGCAGCCAGACCTAATGGTTATCTCCCTTGTTCCCTGAACATCATTGTTATCCTGTTCTTTTTTCAGGGTGCCCAGATTTCATATTGTCTAAACAATTTGTGCAGTTAACGCAATCATCTCAGGGTCCTGAGGCAACATGACATTCATCTTCAGCTTACGAAGATGACAGGATTAACAGATTAAAGTAAAGACAGACATAAGAAATCACAAGAGTATTGATTGGGGAAGTGATAAATGTCCATGAAATCTTCACAATTTATGTTCAGAGATTGCAGTAAAGACAGGCATAAGAAATTATAAAAGTATTAATTTGGGGAACTAATAAATGTCCATGAAATCTTCATAATGTATGTTCTTCTTCCAGGGCTTCAGTCAGTCCCTCCATTCGGGGTCCCTGACTTCCCATGACAACCATGCATGTAATTTGAATTTAAAAATGCCCAAAATGAGAGAAGAGAGAAAGAGACCCCCCCCACCCATATTGTTCTATATTGTTTTATACTCAGTACCTGTTTTAAGAAGAAACACGGAAGCGAAACCAAAGGCAGGCAGCCTGGCGCCAGGCCCCAGACCCAAAATCAGACCCAAAACCAGGCCTGGGCCTGCCTGACCTTAGCCTGATAGTTAAAATTCAACCCATGACCTAGCAACCGATGTTATCCATAGATCCCAGACATTGTATGGAAGGACATTGTGAAACTTTGCGTTCTGTTCTGTTTCACTCTGATTACCGGTACATGTAGCCCCTGTCACATACTCCCCTAGATTGCTCAATCAGTCACGACCTTCTCATGCAAAACCTTTAGCGTTATGAGCCCTTAAAAGGGACAGAAAATGTGCAATCAACAAACTCGGATTTTAAGACGCTAGTCTGCCGATGCTTCCAGCTGATTAAAGCTACTTCCTTCACTATCTTGGTGTCTGTGGGGTTTTGTCCATGACTCGTCCTGCTAGAAAATCGCTAGTGTTACAAGAGAGCTAAAAGAAAACTGTATTTTATCACTCAATAAGAAATATTAGGATAAAATAGGAAATTTTATTTTTATAGTGAATAGTTTTTCTGAGATATAGATTGGCATTTTCATTTATGACAGAGTAGAGATGATAAATCCATACAATAAAGTATTTTCAGTCAAAATTTTAAAATCATGGAGAAATACAAGACAATTTTTTAAATATTTTTATTATATTTTTGATTAAACAGAATTGTCATTTTTATAACAATGCAAAGAATTTCATGTCCCAGGTCATGCTTTTTTTTTAAGCATCTTGAGATGAAGAGAGATCCTAGGTTATCCAGGTGACTACAATCTAATTACATGAAGGCCGAAACACAGAATCATTCCTTGCTGTGATTAATGAAAGATGTGGAGATGAAAGACATATTAGAGAGGTGCACCACCACAAGGACTCCACCTGCCATTGCTAGCTGTGAAAATGAAGGAAATAATAAATTAACATGGAAGGGGACCCTGATTCTGAGGCAGCATTGTTATTAACTATACAGTCCTTTTGTCAAGTTATCTAGGTGCGTGATCTTTAGCAAATTACATAAGCTCTCCAAATCTCGTTGTCCATATCTATGCAATTTGCTCCCGCCTTCTACATGGTATTGTTGGAAGTGGCTTCTAGATGTTAAAAATTGTTGTTATTGTCATTTTGATATAATTATGTTCTTGCTATAAATCTCTGCAAGTTTCTGTGTAAACAGCAGACATTAATGATCTGACTTCTCACTCACTGAGGTAGTAGTTTTTGACCTAAGAATCGATAGATGAATAGAAACTAATTTAAGCAGAGATAGTACTGCTATCTAGAGTGTGTGTGAAATGCTAATGGACCTGAATGATCGAAGGGCCCCTGGGACTGGAATCCAAAAGGTTAAGGAGAAAATCGTAAAAGATGCACCTAGAAGGAAAGGGTCCGGCTGATCAACTGATGGTTGGAGGTTGTATTAAGGAAATATGGTGATGGGCCCAGGTTTGAAAAAGGGTGACACAAAAATCAAGTTTTTAACAAAAAAACTCTGTCACCAGTGGAGACAGTAGATTAGAAGTGAGTCAGACTTGATGGAAGAAGATTATTTTGGAGAAAGTTCCAGGAGTACAGCTTAGAGGTGACATTAGCACAGATTAAATGGAAGTATAAAAAAGTGGACATTTTCAAACAAGCTTTAGGAATACAATTGAAAAGATGTTATGCATTACAAGAGGCATGAGGTGAAGAATTTTAAGAATGACTTCGGTTTCTGGAATGCTGTATGAATTAGTGATGGTATCCTTGACTACTAGGAATATCACCAAATGTAAACAATTTGAATAAGAGAAGGAAGACAGATTATATTTCAGAAATGTTGCTTGTAAGGTACTGTTGGGACTTCTAACTATAGTAGAAATATCAAAGTAGCAATTGGACACAAGGACTGGGTCAAAATGTACAAGAAATTACCTAGAGCAAGCATATAGAATTTAAGAGTAAAGAAAAGTAAGAGAAAGGGGTTGTCCAACATTTACTAGCCAAACAGAGGAGGTTACTAGATAAAACAGAACAAATAATAACAGAAAGCCTAGCAGGGATAAATAAAGTTTAAAATATACTATCACTTATCAATATCATTGTTTACCTACTAAAGAAACTGAGAATGAATGGGGAAATTGACTCACAACTAATAGACTTAGGGAATCTTAAAAACTAGGTTTCTTAAGTCTTGTTTCACTTTCATTTTATATATCATTGTTGGTACAACAATGGAATCAAATACTCTTTGATTTTGATTTATATTATAATACATCAATTCTCCATCTCACTACCATAAAAATCACCCTATTATCTGTTTTCATGCCATTGATGACAAAATGTAGATGGTTTTAAAGATTAACTGCGCTAGAGATATCTTGAACACATAGTATTATTTGGCACCATTTTAAACTACATTAACTAACAAATATCCCCTCATTCTTTGCAAAAACATGCCTTAGTTACCTGGCTTTATGATTATAGACAGTACTGAATTCAAAAGTAAAAATTCATATATAAGTTATGAAAGTGTAGAGAGAAAAATGAATAAATCTCAAACACAATAAGATAAAACATTTAGTGAAATTAATACATCCCATGGAAAAATATGCACATACAATTAGACCTACAAAAAACATAATATAATGATTTGAACTGAAATGAAAATAACAGTAAAAAAAAAAAAAAAGGAAGATTTGAAGTTGCTATGGATCAAGACTCCTTTAGTAATTTTTAATTATTTCTCATTATTATTCTGATAAAAGATGAATTAAAGGAGAAATTACAGCTATGTAGAATTAAATAAGAAATGAGATAGGAAAAGATCACAAAACACCAAAGTATTAAATGAATAATTATTTCATATATTTACCAAAGAGTAATGACAAATAAATTACTTCCTCTTTTATTGGCTTTCAAATGATCTGTTTGTTAAATGAGAGACCCACTTTGCCTTCAGCCAATTTAACGATATTAAAAATTGAGACAGGGAGTACTGACTCATGCCTGTAATTCCAACAGTTTGGGAAGCCAAGGCGGGTGGATCACCTGAGGTCAGGAGTTTGAGACCAGCCTGACCAACATTGTGAAGCCCATTTCTACTAAAAATGCTAAAACTAGCCAGGCATGGTGGCAGGCGCCTGTAATACCAGCAACTCAGGAGGTTAAGGCTGGAGAATTGCTTAAACCTGAGAGGTAGAGGTTGCAGTGAGCCAAGATGGTGCCATTGCACTCCAGTCTGGGCAAAGAGAGCAAAACGCCTTCTAAAAAATAAAAATAAATAAATAAATTTTAAAAATCAGGCTAGGCACTGTGGCTCACGCCTGTAATCCTAGCACTTTGGGAGGCCGAGGCAGGCAGATTGCCTACCTCAGGAGTTTGAGACCAGCCTGGGCACAATGGCAAAACCTTCTCTGTACTAAAAATCCTAAAATTTACCTGGGCATGTTGGTACATGCCTGTAATCCCAGCTACTGGGGAGGCTGAGGCATGAGAATCGCTTCAATCCTTGAGGTGGAAGTTGCAGTGAGCTGAGATTGTGCCACTTCACTCCAGCCTGGGCGACGGAGGGAGATTCTCTCAAAAAAAAAAAAAAAAAAAAAAAAAAAGAACGAGGAAAGAGAGAGAGAAAGAAAGAAAGAAAGAAAGAAAGAAAGAAAGAAAGAAAGAAAGAAAGAAAGAAAGAAAGAAAGAGAAAGAAAGAAGGAAGGAAGGAAGGAAGGAAGGAAGGAAGGAAGGAAGGAAGGAAGGAAGGAAGGAAGGAAGGAAGGAAGGAAAGGAAGGAAGGAAGGAAGGAAGGAAGGAAAGAAAGAAAGAGAGAGAGAGAGAAAGAAGAAAAAGGAAAGAAGAAAGGGAGGGAAGGAGGGAGGGGAGGGAGGGAGGAAAGGAGGTAGGGAGAGAGCGAAAAAATTGAATCAGTATGATGTTTTTCAATTCTATCACTTTCTCTATATATATGCACCTGTTAAATATGTTAAAATTAAAATCCAGTTGCAGACTTGGCAAAGGAATATTTGAACCCCAGTTACTAAGAATTTCAAGGTAAATAAAGTGATTTGAAAAACTGATTTGTGATCTATGGTAGACAGACTAATGGTACCCCCCAGGATGTTCAAGTCTTAATTGCCAGAATCTATAATTATGTTATCTTACATGGCAAAAAAGGGAGTTTACATATATAAATAAAGTTAGGAATCTTGAGATGAAGAGAGATCCTCGCTTATCTAGGTGGGCACAATCTAATCACACGAATGCTGAAAAACAGGATCATTCCTTGCTGTGGTTAATGAGAGATATGGAGATGAAAGAAGTGTTAGAGAGGTGCACCATCACAAGGACGCCACGTGCCATTGCTAGCTGTGAAACTGAAGGAAAGTAGCCATGAACCAAGGAATGTGGCAATCTCTAGATGTTAGAAACGGTTTTGTTTGTAGTCATCAAAAAATTCAGCATGTTAGTTCTATAACGTCAAGAACTAAATTCTTCAAATGGGCAAGGAAAAGTCTACAAAAAGGAAAGCAAGCGGCTGACACCTTGGTGTTAGCTCCTGAGACACATTTTGGTATTCTGATCTTCAGAAGTCAATGATAAATTTGTTATTCTAAGTCACTAAATTTGTGGTAATTTGTCATAGCAGCAATAGGAAATGAACACCTGATCTTAAGAAATAGAGAAGGTGAACTATTTTAGGTTGTTCTTTCCAAAGTGTTTAGTAATTTATTTTCAATAAAATGTTATACATATGCATCAAGGAGAATTAGAAACACACAGAAAAGTTTAAAAGGAAGAAAAAAATAACAACTTAATAACGCCACCGACCAATAATCTTAGATAAAATAGTAGGCATATATCACTTTGTCTCTGTTCTCTCTCTCTCATACATACACACATAAACACATACATCCAGACATAGATATACAAACAAATATACATCATTCTTTCCATATTAATTATTTTGTCTGTTGTGAACTAGGTGGTGGCTCAATAGATTTATAATATCTGAAGGAAGTAAAATATTTGAAAGTATTTGCAAGCGTTATGGGGAATATGTATAGGTGACTTACTCCAATATTTCTCGTTAGGGAATGACTTCAGGGAAAATTGACCTGGTATGTATGAATAACAGGGTAGTGAAAACTACTAGATAGAGGGCTCAGGATGTGCAAAGCCCCAGAGTGAAAGAGAGTATCACACCCCAAATACAATGAAAAGAGAAAATTACGGTGGGTCACACTAAAGAAGTTGAAGAGTGGTCAGAGACCAGGGATTGGTGAGGATATCACACATTTAAACTAAGTACCAGGGAAAGTCATTGTTATAACTAATAAACAAATTTAGCAAAGTTGCAGCTTGTGAAATTAATATACACAAATCAGGTACACACCTACGTGCTAACAATAAGCTATCTGAAAACAAAATTAAGAAAATAATCCCATTTACAATAGCATCAAAAATAATAAAATATTTAGGAATAAACTTAACAAAGAAGATGTGCTACTGTTTGAACATTTGTCCCTTCTGTAACTCATGTTGAAATGTAATCTCCAATGAGGCAATACTGAGAGGTGGAGCCTTTAAGAGGTGATTGGATCATAAGAGCTCCGCCCTCATAATGGACAGTTCATTCACGGACTAATAGGTTAATGAATTAATGGGTTATCATGGGAGTGGAACTGGTGGCTTTATGGGGAAAGGAAGAGAGACCTGAGCTAGGACATTAGCAAGCTCAGCTCCCTTTCTCATGTGATACTCTGCACTGCCTTGGGACTCTTTAGAGTCCCCACCAGCTCTCACCAGATATGGCCCTTCAACCTTGGATTCTCAGCCTATATAATTGCAAGAAATGAATTAAAAAAAAAATAAATTACCCAGATTCAGTTATCTGTTATAAGCAACAGAAAATGGAGTGAAAAGGTATCCCACAGAATGAGAGAAAATATGTTCAAAACATCTATCTGATAAGGAATTAATATTCAAAATGTACAAGAACCCTTTATGACTCAATAGCAAAAAAAAAGCCTGCTTAAAAAATGAACAAAAGAGTTGAATATACATTTATTTAAAGAATACATACAGATGACCACCAAGTATATAAAGATGCTCAAAGTCATTAATCATCAGGGAAATGTAAATGAAAACCACAATAAGAGAACACCTCACACCTGGTAAGATAAGTATTATTATTCAGTGTTGCTGAAGATGTGTAGGAATTGGAACTCTTATGTATTATTGATGGAAATGTGAAATATTACCTCTCCCAGTCACTATGGATAAAGAATGGAGGTTCCTCACAAAATTTAAAATAGAACTACAATATGATCCAATGAACCCACTTTTAGATATATGTGCAAAAGAATTAAAACCAGGATCTCAAAGAGATATCTGTGCACCCATGTTCACTGCAGTGTTATTCGTAAAAGCCAAGATACGGAAACAATCCGAAGGTCTATTGATGAATTAACAGGTAAAGGAAACATGGTGATAAACCCAATAGACTATTATTCAGCCTTGAGAAATGAGATTCTGCCATTTGCAGCAATATAGGTAAGACACTAAGCCAAGTAAAATAAGCCAGTCACAAAATGACAAAATACTGCATGATTCCACTAATGTGAGATACCTAAAATAATCAAACACATAGAAGCAGATAATAAAGAGGTAGTTAATAGGGTAGGTAGGAGGAAATGGGTAATTGTTTCTCAGTGGGTTTAAAATTTCTGTGATGCAAGATGAATAAGTTCTGGAGATCTGTGTATGGCAAAGTACCTATAGTTAATGATACAGTATTGTACACTTCAAAATATATTCAGAGGATAACTCTCATGTTAAGCATTCTTACCAAAGGGGGGAAAAACACTAAAAACATATTAAAAGAAAAATACAACAAATAAAGACAAGAGAATTATGTAGTGAATATATTTAGTACCTTAATTTAAGGTATTAAGGATGTATGCATCTATCTAAACTCATCAACTGGCTGAGGGGGGCTCATGCCTGTAATCATGCTGTATTGTGGGAGGCTAAGGCTAAAGGTTTGCATGAGCCCAGGAGTTCAAGATCAGCCTGGGAAACATAGAGTGACCCCCATCACTACAAAAAACAAAAATCAAAATTAGCCAAGCTTGGTGGTGCTTACCTATGGCCCAGCTACTCCCAGCTACTCAGGAGGCTGAAGCGAGAGGATCGCTTGAGGCAGGAAGGTCAATGGTGCAATAAGTCATGGTCATGCCGCTGTACTCTAGCCTGGAGGACAGAGCAAGATCCTTTCTCAAACAAAAAACAAAAAAATAATAATCAAAATGTGTACATTAGGGCCAGGCGCTCATGCCTGTAATCTCAGCACTTTGGGAGGCCGAGACGAGTGGATCACCTGAGGTCAGAATTTCGAGACCAGCCTGACCAACATGGTGAAACTCTGTCTCTACTAAAAATACAAAAATTAGCTGGGCGTGGTGGTGGGCACCTGGAATCCCAGCTACTCAGGAGACTGAAGCAGGAGAATCACTTGAACCCACCTGAACCCAGGAGGCGGAAGTTGCAGTGAGCTGAAATCACATCACTGCCCTCCAACTTGGGCAACAAGAGCAAAACTGCGTCTAAAAAAAAAGAAAAAAAGTGAAGAAAGTGTACATTAAAGGTGTACTATTTTTGTATAACAATTGTACTTCAATAAAGCTTTAAAAAGATGCAATAAGAAAGGCCTTTCCAAAAACAGAAAAGGCTAGCATTTTATCCACACATATCTAGCTTTCATTTTTTTCTATTCATTTAATGTGGTTTGCAGTATCTCTTTTTGATACACAGATTTAGATCTTCTGATGCCTCATCCACAGCTTGTAAAATTGTTTCTGTGTGTTTAGTTTGTGCTTTTGGTCACTCTATTCTGGAATCTTTTTTAGAAAGTACACTCACCTGTTTATTAGCTGTTCTCCGTATCTGTCATCTTTCCTCTTTTTATTTTAAATTTTGTAGTTTACATCTGCATTCTGAATGTCTGTGTAGACAACGGATTCATTTTTCCCTAGCATTATTAACATTATAATGTACTGTTCCTCATTAATTTCTAATCTTATAATCTCTGTTGAGTGTCTTCTTATCTTTTTTGTCATTTTTATTTACTAGAAATAGTTTTGTATTAACATTGAAGGCATTGACACCACTTAACTCTTCCCAAGATGAACGTTTTCCTAAAATATCCTCTTTTCTTGTTGTAGTAACATTTTCTTCTTAAGGAAAATATTTCAAAAGTTTCTGATTGAGTTTGCAAAAAGTAAGAGTGTTTAGTCCATCTTCTATTACTAACGGCAGGTCTATCTAGAAAAAAATTTTGAGCCAGAGCAGGGTTTGTAGATTCCCTTTGGACTTCACAATATGCACATCCTATGTGAGTCCTCCAATCAGACCTAAATTAGGCCAGATGACAGATGTAAATTTACATCAGCATCTAGAATCAAAACAGCTATGGAGATTGTCAGTGAGTGAGAACGGTGGGCACTGTGCCCACTTTATCACTTTTCCTTGCATGTCTATATATCTTCTTGTTATATCTAGGCAAATATTTTTGCTTTCCTATTTCATACCACCTTTATGCATGTGCAGATTGAAGCCTTGACTGACTGAGGCAGGTTGGACAATACGCCAGTGTATTTGTAATGTTCAAAAGATGCCACTAGGGAGATAACATAGTTACAGAATCAGGACTTTCCTATATCAAGGAAGACATGTACATCTGCTTTTTGTTAAAAATTCATGCTGAGTTTATAATCACTTTCCATTGCTCTTTGCCCTAGAATCCTTTTTTAATTAATTTTGCTTAATGATATATTATTATTTATTGTACTATAAAATTTTCCCTAATTATGAATTCCATCTGAAATAGATTTTCAAGTACAACACAATCATACAACACCATTTATTAAATGATCAATATCTCACTACACTTTTAAAAGCCACTTTTATTAAAACAGGCAAACATTATGTTATACACAAACTTTTTCTTCGCAGTCCCTTTTTGAACTATACATAAATAATGTATTTTCATTCAATTTTGAGAAAAGTACAGGAGTTGTTTTGGTGGAATCTCATGAATAATAGATATCCCAAGTATAACATGATGAATTAGAGCTGAATATTCTGAATTTTTATATGCATTTCTATTTGTTTATCATGGTATGAATCCCAAAATTTTTAAATTAGTCTAGCCTTATAAAGAATTTTAATATCTGGAAATGCAAGACCATTCCCCATATTAGCTGACTATATGTCACATGCTAATTATTTGAATGATATTTATATAATTTTGTCAATTCAGACCAAAATAACTTTGTATTTTGATAGTGAGTTTATTGTACTTACATATCAATTTGTGAGAATCAACGTATTTGAAATATTTATACTTCCCTTAAGGGACATTCTCTATCTCCCCATTCAGTTAGAATTAACTTCTGCCTATAATTAGAATTTTATGTTTTTTTTTTTTACAGACTCTGCACAGGTTTGTGGAATATTTATACAATTTTTTTTAAGTTGAATAAAATTGGCTCATTGTGTTTTTTAACATTTATTTATTTTAAATCATATTTTGTGGCATATGCAAACTTCTACCTATATTCTATGCAAAATTATACATAACAAAAGTTACATTTGAATTAATTCTTTTTTAAAACAGATTTTAAGTTATTTTATTCCTTTTGCACTAATACTGAGTGTATTAATCTGTTCTCATGCTGCTAATAAAGACATACCTGAGACTGAGGAATTTATAAGGAAAAGAAGTTTAATTGACTCACAGTTCCACGTTGCTGGGAAGGTCTCAGGAAACTTACAATCATGGCAGAAGGCACCTCTTCACAGGGTAGCAGGAGAGAGAATGAATGCTGAGAAAAGGAGGAAGCCCCTTATAAGACCATCAGATCTCCTGAGAACTCCCTCACAATCACTAGAACAGTATGGAGGAAACTGCCCCCATGATTCAGTGAGCTCTACCTGGTCCTGCCTTTAACACATGGGGATTATTACAATTCAACGTGAGATTTGGGTGAGGACACAGAGCCAAACCATATCACTAAGAAACACACATTGTACCCTATTATGATAGGCAAGTTACGTGTGTATTTAAATCAAAGCAGTAGACTAGGAAATGATGTTACTCATTAACAAGCAACCATAAAAAAGGTAACTTTGAAACTTCCGTGAAACTCTTCTCCTCTATCAAACAGCACAAATTTCCAATAGGGTATAAACAAATGTTTTCAATATAGTTATTTTATAAAATAAACATATATGATTTAATTAAATCAGAATGAAAAAAGTATAGGGAGTGATATTAGTAGGAATTTATGAATAAAATATTTACCAACTAAAAAGAGTATGCTAACATTTAAAGTTAACTTGTCTTCGATAAGACCAACTGCTAACTAAGAAAAGTATTTTCTTCAAACAATATTATGAGATAGAAAGAATACTGTTTTTATTTCAAGGATATGACATACTTCTAAATTTTTCTCTTAAAGTTGTATGAACTTATTAAGGGAAAGCATCACATACTATCTAGTTTTGTATTTCGAAAATAATATAAGACTACTCACATATCTGTTCCACAGTGTTTGAGAGAATTAATAATGTGTTTCTCACCATTTTCATTTCTCCTATTATACACTATTTGAATGAGATAATTCATCTTTCAGATTTATTTGAGTGATAAGACCATGTCGTTAGATTGCAAAATTAGTGTTTTATGGTGATAGTATTTTGAAATTTGTGAGAGTTATAAGACTTAACTTATTGGCTGTTTAAAGAAATCTTATAACAGAGGAAATTTGTCTCCTAATCTCTCCCAGCTAAAAAATAATAACAAGCTTATATTTAAAATTATGCAACAATATAATCATAAAAGCTAAAAATTATTTAACAACTATTTTGTAGAAAGAACTATGACAGGACCTCTAAACATATTATTTAGTTTTATTATGCTCATTTAAAAAATTACGCTCCTTTTATAAATGAAAAGCATGAAATTCAACAACATTTTAAAAATAATAAAACTTGCTAATTGCCTCTCAGTAAGGAACTGAGCCTGAATTTTGAATTTATCCTTGGCTGATTCCATTCTTTATTCTATCATCCCTCTGTAGTGTCTTCTCTGTAATGATCTTTAAAGAGGTGTGATAAGACCACCTTCCAGAAGCCTTATGAAATTTTCCAGAACAATGAGTTTTTATGTGGGTAACCTTCCTTTACACTTTGTGCTATCCATAGTCTCATTGTTATTTATTGATTTTGCCTAGTAGTCCATAGCAGGAAGGCAAAGAGGCATGGAGGGTGAGCTTCCCAAAAGAGTCCTTCATCCCAATTATTAAACCTGATACAATGGGATGTTAAATGTATTCTTTGGCCTCATTTGAAAATTGTTTTACACCATAGAAAGACAGAGTAGCTTCAACGAAATAGAATTCATCTTATGCGTTTCTGCTATGTGTGCATATTTGTGTAAAAAGATTCTCTCCCTTCCCACCAGAATTTTGGAAGATTATTATTTGGGGTGTTCCCAAATTCTTTATCTCAACAAGAGAAGTAAGTAGAAGATATTGAGATGGTTATCTTTTGCAATGAGTGTTCACACGTATATTACTGTATATGTGCTTATATATTGAAATAAGTTTTATTTTTCCCAATAAAAGCAACAGGAGAATTCCAAAAAGCTTGATATTATCAACAATTTATTATAAATGACAATATCAAATCCAGTTTATCACAAGAAGTTTGTGAGGATTTAGGATGCTTTCCTAGCTTTTAATGAACACATATCTATGGAAAAACAACATTTTTATGTGTGACTTGGGCACTGAAGAGAAAATTGCAAAATGAGTATGCAAAGGTCGAGCCCAGCATTAACTTCCCTAATCCAACCCATTTTTCTTTTCTTTTTTTTTTTTTTTTTTTTTTTGAGACGGAGTCTCGCTCTATCAGCCCGGCTGGAGTGCAGTGGCCGGATCTCAGCTCACTGCAAGCTCTGCCTCCCGGGTTCCCGCCATTCTCCTGCCTCAGCCTCCCGAGTAGCTGGGACTACAGGCGCCGCCACCTCGCCCGGCTAGCTTTTTGGTATTTTTTAGTGGAGACGGGGTTTCACTGTGTTAGCCAGGATGGTCTCGATCTCCTGACCTCATGATCTGCCCGTCTCGGCCTCCCAAAGTGCTGGGATTACAGGCTTGAGCCACTGCGCCCGGCCCAACCCATGATAACCCATTTTTCAATAACCGAACCTCCCTGTACTTCTTTCTCAGCACTGTGAGTGCTTATCTCACAGACACCTCTGCTCTCCATGTAGTTCAGGTTCAGATGTCAGCTCTGGTCATGGGTAAGTGCTAAGTGTTATTCTTTCATTAACTCTGGTGGATTTAAATTTCCTTTAGAGTTTCTCAAAATTGAAAATGCTTTAGTTCAACACTGTGCTACCGAAAAGAATTTCTGGAAAGTGATGCTCAGACATGTAGATGAACGTTAAAAAATAAATGCATCCCTTGTTAAGTAACAGTAAATTACATATGTAATTACCTTTGGGGTTCATGAGTCTTTATCTGGAGATTTTAGAAAACTTATAACTTTGGCCTAAACTTGATTATATTTTCTCAGCACCACCTCAATAAAGTTAAAAATTATGTATATGTGTATATATGTATGTGTATATGTACATATATATATAGACACACACACATACATATGTGGTAACAAATAAGTCCATGTGTTTCACTTAACATTGACATGCCTAGTTGCCTCATCTTAACATATCTAAAACATCTTTGTCTGAACATTCTGTACGTACTAAGTCTGTCAATGGCACAAGCTAGCTCATAAAATAATTCTATCAATATCTTAGCTTTTCCCCAAAGCTGTGGTTCCAGTGTATGATCAAATAATTTTCCTAAGGAGTAGTTGCTGAATTACATATACACACACACACAATATATATACATATTATATGTATCATATAGATATATCTATATATAGATATATATCTTATATTTAGATATATATCTATATATAGATATATATCTTATATTTAGATATATATCTATATACTTATGTATCTATCTATCTTATATAGATATATATCTCTATATAAGATATATATCACATATATCATATATGTACATATCTATCTTATATAGATCTATATACTTAAATAGCTATCTATCATATATAGATCTATATAAGACATATCTTATATATGATATCATATATATCATATATATCTATATAAGATATATATCCTATATATAGATATATATCATATATATCTATATATAAGATATAGATATAGATTTATATATAGATTTATATAAGATATATATATCATATATATCTATATATAAGATATAGATATAGATTTATAAGATATATATCATATATAACTTACATATAGATATATAGAGCTATAGATCTATATATGATATATAAATGTATTTCTTACATATATCATATATATATAGTTTTTTTTTTCTTTTTTCCACACCTCTCTCAGCTGCCACCCTTCTTCTGCTGCCCTTTTCCTATACTAGACAAGTTATCAGAAAGAAAATTCTAACCAAAGAGAGAATGAGAGAGGAAACAGGAAACTTAGATTCTGATGTGGGTGTCATGTCATCATTCTTCTCCTCTCAGACCAGAACCCCAAATGTAGACAATAGGCCTTCCAGAAAATACAGGATCCACCAGAGTCACATAGACAGTCAAAGACAAGTTAATATTCACTGTAGAAAAAGTAAAATTACTGTACCTTTCTTCAGGCCTTTTCCTTTTCTGTTGATTGGAATGGTTTCTGATGGGTGAAACTCACGCAGCCAACTTCGGCTCTGAGATGAAACCTTTAATGGTGAGGATGAGGGTAGAAGAGCCTGGAAATACAAGGGCCCTGGCTTCAGGGGACTTGAAGCTGTTTCCAGGCTGTCTTGAAGCTGTCCTTCCGATCTGGGCTAGATTTCATTTGTAAACATAAGACAGAAATGCACTTTAATCTTGTTAAAAACATATTATTTAGCGGTTCTACCCCAAAATAATATGTAGGATACCTCATACACGAGAATTATAAATAGTGGTGAAGGCAGAAACTAGAGAGAACTTTTTGAAGGGTGTTTTTTCATGCAGGCATGGATCAGAGGAGCTGCATCTGACATGTTAAGAGGGTCAATCAATGGCCCAGGAAAATAACAGTAACAGAAAAGCCCGGTACCTGCGACTTTGAAGGAACAGCAGGACAAACACATCCTCACACATCCCCCTACCAGTGACACTCAATGATAGCAGGGCGACTTCTTTTTAGGTGGGGAAGTGGGGTGGAAGCACATTAAGGTCTTATAATTCTCAAAGTAAGAACCAATAAGGTAGTTAAATTTGGATATTACTACATGCCGTGCGATGGTAATTTTTTTCTTTTTTGTAAAATGTAACACATCGGGAAATTAACTTCAAAACCCGCATCTTGGCCTTGCTTCCTGCAAAGCAGAGCCCGAGGCAAAATTTTATTTTGGGAAGTAGAATCACTGAGAAGGAAGAGAGAGAAAAGGCAGAGTGAGAATGACAGGCTTTTACATACCCTTTAAAGTCAACGTGATTTTTGATTGAGTTCATCAGCCTGAAAGGCGTGCATTCGCATCACAAGTGGAAGCAGAAAGGCAAAGTCTGGGAGACATTTTCTAGTAGGGAAAAAGATAAAGAGGAAACAAGGTATGTATTACCTGCCATAGTGGTTAAGTTTCAGTTTATTTGATCCTTGTAAGGTGCTGTGCTTTGAATGTTTGTCTCTTCTGAAGCTGAAATTGAAATTTGATCTCCAACATAGCATTCATGGGAGGTAGGGCTTTTAAGAGCTGATTGAGTCATGACGGCTCTACCCTCATGAACAGATTTATAAATTTCTGAGTTAACTGAGTAATGGAATCCTGAATTAATGGGATATCACAAGAGTGGGACTGGTGGCTTCATAGGAAGAGGAAGAGAAACCTGAGCCAGCTTGCTCAGCTGCCTCATCGCATGGTGACCTGCCCTGACTTGGGACTCTGCCAAGCCTGCACCACCAAGGAGCTTCTCACCCCACATGGCCCCTTAACCTTGGACATCTCAGCCTTCATAACTGAAAGAAATAAATTTGTTTTCTTTATAAATTACCCAGTTTCAGATATTCTGTTACAAACAACAGAAATGGACTAAGACATAAAAAGTAAAAGGATAATATTTTGTTGATGTAATGTCTTAATCTTATTAATGTATAAGATTAACTTTGTCGGCTGGGCAAGGTGGCTCACGCCTGTAATCCCAGCACTTTGGGAGACCAAGGCGGGTAGATCACAAGGTCAGGAGTTCAAGACCAGCCTGGCCAACATGGTGAAACCCCATCTCTACAAAAAATACAAAAATTACCCGGGCGTGATGGTACGTGCCTGTAAATCCCAGCTACCGGGAGGTTGAGGCAATTGCTTGAACCCAGGAGGCGGAGGTTGCAGTTAACCGAGTTCATGCCACTACACTCCAGTCTGAGCAACAGAGCAAGACTCCATCTTAAAAAAAAAAAAAAAAAAAAAAAAAAAAGATTAACATTGTCATCCAAAACAGATAACTTTAAGTAAAATCTTAAGTGGCAAGTGTTCAAGGAATGTAATGCTATGTTTGTGTCCAGGCCCTTTCCTTATCAGAAACAACCAAGTTAAGGATGAAAGTTTTAATGATGGATGTTGAGAAATATTACAGATTTCATATATTAAGATTTTGTTAAGCCATTTTATTTTGATATGAAAACCCAACCTTTAGAGATAAGAAGAACTCTTTTTAGAGAAGAATTCACATTCCATTTTAATTTATTAAGCTAGACTCAGCCCAGGCACAGACAGCCTCTAGAAAGACTGTTTGCATTTGCCATCAACTTGAAAAAATGTTTCCTTTAGATCCAAGATTAAATTGAGTAACAGAAATTTTAAAAAATTAAAAAGTATAAGCAATCCATTTCACATTCCGCAGTTTGTAAACTCTGATTTGTACCCATTTAATGTAGGAACTGCATCTGGGCTTGCTAAGATTTCAAGCCAAGGAGTGTCTGCATAATAGACCACTTAAAACTCCTGGAATTGTAGTGAGCTCATTTTGACAGATGGTTATGAAGCTGTTGGAAATGGTTTGCTGAGATGAGTGTGGAATTCCAAAGCACTGCTTGCTTGCTGAATTCCAACGGATGTTGAAGAGCCCACTTTGGAAAGGTAACTTCACAATAATTTTCAAACACTGGGTGGATTTTCAGTATAAAGGAAGGTAGAAGCTTATGAATGTAGCCAGTTATGCTGTGGCATTATATTATAATCCCTATTGGGACTAAGAATAATGAGAAAGAATAAACAAGAATGGTAATTTTAAATGTCTTTATCAGACTTGAATAGCCTCAAACAAAGCACAACAGAAACAAGCGCCCTGAAAAACATAAAATGTCAGGATAGGGATTCCATTTAGTCCCAGACACAGTAAGTCTTGGGCAGGACTGTTAAAGTGCTAGCATCTCAGTGAGATCTGAGGAAGGAGGTCTTACATAAAATAAAAGTGGTAGGCTGTCGTAAGTGGGAGATGAAAGGTTTGTTGATTTGGTTGTTTTTTGTTTTGTTTTCATGCATATCTCTCCCAGGGAAAAGAGAAATTTCTATTTTAGTCAGGGCAAATGTCTCTGATTATTTTAGAAAATGTTGCAGCAATGGCAGACACCTGATTCCCAGAAGCTAAATTGCCAAATGAACAATGTAAGGACAACAATCTTTGAGGCCATTTGGACTCAAAACCAACAAGGCTACTTGTGGAAAAATGTTTGGTGTCTTTTAAAACAAGTTTTTGGCAAAATTGGAAGTCTCTGAATATTCAGGATACATTTCTTAAATTTGTACTTGAATGTGGGTGAAAGTTTGCTAAAATTCATACTAAAATAGACTTTTTCATTCTTGGGACACTGACTCAAGGACAATTAGAAATCCTGGAAAAAAAACCAATGTAGAGTCAGTCATGCCAGGCAGTGGCCCTCTTAGCGCCAGGCTTCATTTTCACTTCAATCATTTGCCATCCACTGAAACCCTAACATGCTAAAATGTAGTGGGCGGATGCCTTTGCTTCCTATTGCTGCTATAAGAAGCTACTCCAAATTAAGTGGGCTATAATAGCACAACATTATTATCTTACAGTTCTGGAGGTTGGAAGTCTGAAGTGGGTTAGCAAAATTGCATTACCTTTGGAGGCTCTAGGGGAGAATCTATTTCCTGGCCTTGCACATCTAGAGGCCATCTGTATTCTTTGGCTTCTGTCCTTTTACTCCATATTCAAAGACAGCAAAATAACATTTTCATGAAAAAAATATATATATACATGAAAAAATACATATGCATGTACATGAATATATATAGAGAGACAGAGCCGTATCATTCATACCTAAATGATGATCTATCATCTACCTATCCTCTCTATTATGTTTATCTATCTATCTATCTATCTATCTATCTATCTATCTATCTATCTATCTAATCTATCTATATATTATCTCTATCTATCCTTCATCTGTCACCCCTGCGTTCACTGCCACGTCTCCTCTCTAACTCTGACACTCCAGCCTCTGCCTTATAAGGATACTTATAAGGTACTCGGCCCACCGGAGTAATCCAGAATAATATTCACATCTCAAGACGTTTAATCATATCTCCACAACTCATTTTTTCACTGAAGGTAACAGAATAACAGGTTCCTGAGGATTCAGATGTGAATATTTTTGAGGCCCATTATTTTGTCCATTTGTCCATTATTTTGTGTTTCACAATAAGGATATGAAGTTGGCTTCCATTTCTATGAGTTAGGCAGCCAAGTACAGACAGTGAAACTACTGTGGTTCCAGCCCATGTTTTGAGAGCAGGAAACATGGAAGGGTAGCTGAGTAGTTAAAACCTTCAAGAGATGCTCTCAGGCATTTAAAAAGTCACTAATTTGTAATACACTTCATCAGGCTAGTGAACACTCTGCAATAAGGAAAGGCATATTAGAATCTGGATCATCAATAATTCCTATTTTAGTAGGTCATATAATGCGTCGCATCCCAAAGATACCCATGTCCCAGTTCCAAGAACCTGTGAATATGTTAGGTTTCATAGCAAAGGGGAATTAAGATTTTAGACAGAATCAAGGTTGCTAACAGTTAGCTGAAGACAAAGA
Organism: Chlorocebus sabaeus; assembly: GCF_047675955.1. Taxonomy (NCBI): domain Eukaryota; kingdom Metazoa; phylum Chordata; class Mammalia; order Primates; family Cercopithecidae; genus Chlorocebus; species Chlorocebus sabaeus. The sequence goes on from NC_132905.1 coordinate 79,486,163, forward strand.
GACTATTCTGGATAGTATGGGTGGGCCCAAAAATCAGAAGGTATTTCATATATCAAGATTTTGTTAAACCATTTTATTTTGATATGAAAACCCAAACTTTAGAGATATGAAGAACTCTTTTTGGAGAATAATTCACATTCCATTTTAGTTTATTAACCTAGACTCAACCCAGGCACAGACAGCCTCTAGAAAGACTGTTTGAACTTACCATCGGCTTGGAAAAATGTTTGCTTTAGATCCAAGATTAAATTGAGTAGAAGAAGGACTCAGAAGAGGAGGGTCTGTAAAGGTGATTTGATGTGAGAAAGACTTGACCCATTGTTACTGTCTTTGAGGTTCAGAAATGGGCCGCCAGCAAAGGAGTACAAGAGAACTCAGAAAGCTGCAAAAGTCAAGGAAATGGATTCTCCCTTAAAATCTTGAGAAGGAAACATGCATAATGATTCTACTACACAGGAATTGATACCATATGCCCCTTAACAAGCAACAAATGATGTGAATCAGAGTCTGTCTAGAGAGACTATGAATAAAAGAGAGAGTTCTGAAATGAGACTCTGTATAGGATATTTTTCTTATTTCTGAGAGAGCGATTTAGTTTTCATGGAATTAGAAACTGCACTCAGGTTTTGCATGTGGACAAAATGGTCATTCCATAGCAGACAGCACATTTACTATAGACGTGCTACTGAGAAAAACTATCAACATCATTTCTTGATAAATTTTTCTAGGAATAAGGTTAGCAACAAATACACAAATGTTTTACTTTGAAGTTTACCTCTAAGTATGGAAAATTGCTCGTAAAAATTTGTGAAGAATGGCTCAAATGTTCTAGAATTCAGAATCATGACAATTTTCATTTAAAATCAAACAATATTTATTTTTATTTAACAAAATACTATATATGAGAATGTTTGTACCTTACATCAATTCACCTGAATCTCGAATTCTCTCTCTCTCCATATATATAATATATACATAAAATATATCCTTACACGCTAGCTCAATAAAGACTATGCTGAATCTTAAAAGAAATGAGTATCCGTGCCTCCAAAAGGGAATGAAAATACTATGATAATTTTTATCTTCCTTATTATGTACAAGACTTCTACAAGACTTTCCTTGTTTTCATTTCTTTGATTTTTTAAAATCAGAATCCATTCAATTTCTATTTTTTTATATAGTAAAATTAAGGAAGCGAACTTCATTTATATTTGCTGAATGCATGATCAGTTCAGCTCAAACAAGAGAATTTATTGAGAAGTTTACTATTTCTAACTTGAACCGGCATGCTTGTCTTCTAATGTGTATACATAAGGTACATGTATAGACTCTGGTTAGGCAATCTGGCTATGTGAAATTATGTTCCAAGGACAAAAACAAGGCCTAGCTATGAGTTCCAGGGAAGCTTCTAATATAACCAAAGTCTAGTTCTAAGTGTTACATCAGTTCCTGGAAGTCAGGGGCTGCTTTCTTCTTTCTCATCTTCATATGTAAAAGTTGTTCTGACTTGAAATAATGCTCCTAGACTTATAATTACCTCAGAACTTTGAATCTCTGACTCTGTTGTATTTTTATATCTAATATCCTAAAATAAAAGTGAAATGACAGTTAGGGCTTGCATTAATTTGGATATGAACAGTCAGATATATCATAAAGCTAATAAATCTAATCATATCAAAAAGATGCTATTTTAAATAACTTTAAAAAAATTTTTTTTCTGGCAGTAGCTTTGAGGACCCTGAGCAAATATGTGTACATTCTGTTCACATCCTGGAAAATTTGTCATCTAATTGTCATACGGTCACCACCTGAGTTTGGCATTGGTTACCCAAGCTTAATGCTGTTATTAGATGTTAGGGTCATTTCTTCCCATAGTGTAACTGTGCTTAACTCCTGATATAGTTTGGCTGTGTCCCCACCCAAATCTCATCTTGAATTGTAGCTCCTATAAAGCATATGTGTCATGGGAAGGACCTGGTGAGAGGTAATTGAATCATGGGGACAGTTTCCCCCATGTTCTTGTGGTAGTGAATAAGTATCACAAGATCTGATGGTTTTATAAGGCATTTCCCTTTTCACTTGGCTCGAATTCTCTCTTGCCTGCTGCCATGTAAGACGTGTCTTTAGTCTTCTGCCATGATTGCAAGGCCTCCCCAGTCACGTGGAACTGTGAATCCATTAAACCTCTCTTTATTTTTAAATTGCCCAGTTTCAGGTATGTCTCTATGAGCAGCATAAAAATGGAGTGATATCATTCCTGAAAAGTGGTGTTATTTGTAGGCAGTTTGGTAGGCAGGTGAGCAAATCTGCCTTATTTCGTCTTAATAAATGTTTCATTTTTTCCAGGTTTTTGTGGGTATTGAACATAAAACACTCCCCAAAATTTAATGGCTTTTTGTCAAATTCATATTTTATGCACTATATTGAATGAAATAAAACTCTTAAATAGTGTAGTAAATAAAATAAAAGCAGTTACCAAACAATTACAAAACCTATCAAGACCATTATTCATGGGTTAATAAATGATTTTTGCTTAGCATCTGAGGGATCAGGATTCCAAAATGTATTTGAATTTTTCAAAATATTTCTACTCTAATCACGCAATACTATATTCTCTCCATCAAGTCAAAATCGTCAGTAAGAAAAGGTAAAAAGTTAGTTTGTTCAATGTAATTTGGCAAGGCACATGCTTCATTTCCAGAACTAATCTCTAAAAATTTTATTTTTGTAGCCTTTATTTTCAACTGAGTTATCCTGAATTAGATAATGCTTTTGTCTTCGTATACACTATTGAAGGTACACAAATATGACTCATGTGTGTGAGTTTACCACTCTTCATAAAAAAGCAATTTCCAGAATATAAAGTCTTATGAGTTAAAATGAAGCAATGATATATATCAAACATACACACACACTCACACTCACACACACACACACGCACATAGATATATGGGAAAAAACATTAAAATGCTAATGAATAAACCATAATAGAACAACTTCCAAAGTGGATGTTCAATTATGTAATTTATTACGTAGATTCGAAAAGATTATTTAAATTTTTCTTCAAAATGTTGATCAGATGTAAAATGTAATAACAAAATTACTCCTAGAATTATACAATTGTACAATTTTTGTCAGGAAATTTTTATATTACATGTGAAAAAATAGTTTATCAAAATTTAACTTATGATGAAATTTTATAAATATATATATATATGATTAAAACCTCCAGCATGTACCAGGATTTTCCCCCTAATATCTATCCACTTTATTTATAATCTACTATATACGTAAGTGACATTATTGGCAAGTAATTAGATATTGAGACCTAATTGTGGGGTTGGGTTAGAAAGTTTGATTTGTTTCTGGTCTATATAATTCATTTCTTGTGAAAATTTGAATGAATTATTTATCTTATCTATGACTCCCTGAGTGTGGCGATTCTAATGTAGTACCCACACTATCAGTATCTGCATTACTTGGAATTGCAAATTTACCTGCCCCACCTTAGGTTTACTAAATTACATTCTTTGAGGTCCTGTAATACACGTTGTAAACGCCCTAGGCCAGATCCTAACGCAGGCTTACGTTTGAGAATGACTTGTATAGTGGGCTCTTTTATGTCCTTTCCAAATCTCATATTCACAATCTGCACATTCAACTCTTCAGTTTTCAGACTATCAGCTGCTGAAGATGCACCGCTGTAAAATTCACTAGGATTTACTCTCAGCTGCAGCCTTACCCAGAAGGTGGCTCAAACTGCAGCTAGGAACTGAAGAGGCAATAAATGATCATTTTGCCTGTCATTCTATGGCAGGGGCCAGGCAATTCAGAGAGAAAGAGTAGTATTTTTGAATTAGTGATTGAAATATGAATTAACACTTTTGAGTGGAAACTTTTAATTCCTAAATCAAGAATAGGGCTTGCCGCTTAACATGAGTAGAGAGCCGTGCAATATTTTGCTGCACAGTGAGCGTTAATGGTGGAAGAGGAGTTGAATAGGGCAGCAGGAATATTCTTTCTCAGTATGTGATAGATGGTAGTGTAAGCTGCTCTACAGTCTCTGTACTGGCAGCTGTACAAAGCTGACACTTTCATGAACTTTTTGAGACACTCTTCAAAGATTTTTATGCTGTCTCCTCCCTCATGACAATTCCTGTAATGTGATCAATGAACGTTTCACCCATTCCTAGCATTACCTTAATCCCTTACTCAGAGACTCCCACTATTGAAGTCATCTCACCTCTCCCCATGGTTCTCTTGGACTCACTTTCAAATGGCCCTGAGCTGACTATCTATCCCTCATGGCTCAACTATGTCCCCAAACCCCCTGAGAGGGCAGATTGAACCCAAAGCAACTATTCCTATTATTGCCTTAGACATGACATTCTGTGGTGTTCTCCAAAGGCAAGGCGTATACTACAAACTCTTAGTGATTTCGTGAATGCCATTTCAATAATCTTGAGACAACTTGGATAACAAAATCCTCATTCTTACCTCACTGTAGAAGCCAACTTCTCTCTCCAAAGCTTTTCTTCATGTCTGCTCTGCAAATCATATTTATGGTTTGTGTGATTTTGAGCCTTCTGATTGACGGTCTACAGCCTACATTTCTAAATTATAAAATACCAGCTGTGACATTTCATAATGTGATTTTAAGGTAATATATGTACGGGTGTGAATATATATAGAATTCTAAATGTAATATTTACTGTGAAATCTTCATTTCATATTCTTAGTTTTTAACATACTTCATGTTTACAGAGTGATGCACTAAAGATAGAAACTATTCTTGTACTATGCTATCCATTTTTTAAATATTATACTTTTTAAAATTCAAGATATAGATGTTCACAAGTCTCATTGGTTATGAGTTTGCATTATTCTCTTAAAAATCACAGTATTCATTAGAATCTCAATGAATCTTCATCACTCCTTGAGTCTTTAATATATCAGCAGAAAAGATATTTAAGCCTTTATCTGGTCTGCCAGACATGATAGACAGCTACTTTATAAATCTTACATAGATCAATAACAAGGAATTACGAAGAGTTTTCTTTTTCCACAAGAAGTAAAATCAGAACACATTTTCTTAAAGTGACATTATCATACTGAATATCTATAAAAAACACAGTGTTAAAATTACATTTTTATCATTTAATGGAGTTTGATCACAAGGGGTTGGAAGAAGCTTCATAAACTTCAGTAATTGAGTAGAATAAACAGGCAAAATTTTATTTCTCTTGAAATATATTTTAGAACAGAAATGAGTTGAGAAGTATTACAGAAAAATGATGGAGAATTTTCTAAAATGAAGAAATGGCCCACTGCTCAAATAATTTAACATTATTTTAAATTTGACTAATTAATTCATTAAAAACTCACTCATAAGATAGCTGTCATATAACAATATTTTTTAATCCAAGTGCTGTTTGTGAAAATAAAATAAGTAGCTGTAATCATTTTTATTTTTATACTTGATATCTTAGCAGTTATTATATTGGTAAAATTAATACAAATTTGGCAAATGCCATGTATTAAAAAAACCTTCATGTTTTATGTATTTTCTGTATATTATGCATTTAAAATAAATTTTGTTGACATGCTTGAAAAATTTTTGAAATATGTTTGTTTTTCCACTGTGATTTTTGCCATTCATATATATCTAGAGCTGTTTTCCTTGGTGAGCAGAGTAGTTTTAATAGTAAGAAATACCTTCGTATAAATTATTTACTCTTTAATTCTCCACTGTTCAATCCTTATTGTTGTCTTCATCTATATACACATAGATTTACAAAATGCACATGATCCCTGAGGCACATTAGTTGTGACCATAATTCTGATATAAGAAGTGCCACATTTGTTTCATTTAAAACATGGATTAATTATCTTTCTGTTTCAAGAACAGAGAAATGAGCATGTTAAAGACTTTGCTAAAACAAACTAATGTGGATATGATATATAATAAAAACCTGTAGCAAATGATGTTGTTAGTAACTTCACATATATTTTCTGAAATATACTTAGGTGACAGTCTAGTTTTAAGTGTAAGGATATCCCATTAAATGAAAGAAATAATGTTCCAGGGCTCAATGATACTATATTCAGTTAAATAAAGAAAAAAAAGTCACTAAAAGGCAAATAAGTGAAAACTGGTTTGTATTTTGATAAACACTGTAGTGGATATATACTAGGATATATACTGTAGTGGACGTATATACTGATGTGTGTGTGTGTGTGACAGAGAGAGAGAGAGGTGGAAGAATGCCCTGTGTATGAACATGTGAGAGGTTGTTAATCAGCATGGTCTGCCTTTGTAAATTATATTATAACTGAAGCTAAAAGGTTGATAAGTAGTCAACTAAAAGAAGACCCAGGAAAATGGGGCTTGAGAGGGTCAAAAAATTGCAATTTCAAGGTCATGAGACAAAAAAAAAATCCCACAGAACCAAAAACAAAGAGAATCAAATTAAAAAAATGAAAGAAAGAAACACAGTATTGTGAAGTTAGCTTAGAGAAGTAGGCAGGGTAATGTATGACTGTTGACTGTCCAAAGAAGTTTGGAACTTAATTACTGAGCAAAGAAAAACCATTGTGTATATGTGGCTGAATATACACAACATAAATTAACCATTTTAACCGTTACAATTGTATAATAAAGTATAATCTCATATAATTTTGGAATATATATTATTAACATTTATGTAAATATAATTTAAATAAATTTAAACACTTTATATTTGAGGATGTTTTTATATTTTTAATATGCCAAATAAGCTTAATATGTCTGTCTTGGACTTCAGGCGACCCAATATCCGGAATTTAGGTTGAGGTCACAAAAACTGAAATTAGAACTTGAAAGTTTGCTTTTGGAAAGTTTGTCAATGTTTTTCAAATATCACACTTGATATCACAAAATAGAATCACAGGTCTCTACAAAATAGTCTTTCATTTGACCAAAATGATAATTTAAATATTTAAAAACAATGAAAACCTTTCTTTTGGATAAAATACAGTTTCTCAAACAATATGACTTAGTAGAGACAGTGCAAACCTGGTGCGGTGGCTTACACCTGTAATCCCAGCACTTTGGGAGGCTGAGGTGGGTGGATCACGAGGTCAGGAGTTGGAGACCAGAGTGGCCAACATGATGAGGACCAGTCGCTACTAAAAATACAAAAATTAGCTGGGCGTGGTGGCAGGAGCCTGTAATCCCAGCTATTTGGAGGCTGAGGCAGGAGAATCACTTGAACCCAGGAGGTGGAGGCTGCAGTGAGCCGAGATCGTGGCATTGCACTCCAGCCTGGGTGACAGGGTGGGACTCCCCCCAACCGCCAAAAAAAAAAAAAAGGAAAGCATAATGCCAACTAAATCTATCTCTTTCCCCTTTCTTTTATATTGCAATTTATTTAAAAGGTAAATAAAATTTTCAAAATTACTTTTATTAATGTTATATAAAAACTTTTGTTTAAAAGGGAAAACAAAATTTTACTTTGTAAGTTGTATTATTAAAGTTAAAGTTAATTTTATTACAACTTTATAAACAAATATATTTAATTTTAATATGTTTGACCATAAGTTAAAATTTTTGAAAAGGATTTATAATTTTTTATGAAGGAGCATATCAATGCTCCAAGAAAACAGTATTGTTTTCTGACACAAGGGCCCTGATGCCCTGATGCTGGCCTTGCATTAGTGTAATTTTGATATCAATATTTGGCTTATAGAAAAACTATGAATTAATTTTATCCCTCAAAATCAGACCTTAAAATCTCACATACCCACCTCTTCTGAAATAGTGCTTGGGCATAGAGTGATTGAACAGTTTTAATTTCTGGCCCCTTGTCTCACAAAAGCAGTTCATTTTTATTATCACCTTCTCCTAGGTCTGCAGATGAGGCTTTGACTGATGTCAGTGTCTAAGAATTAGCAAGATTTGATGACTTTTTCAGACCCAGGAGTCAAACCCCATAATTTATTAGCACAAGGATTAGTTAACAGCACATTTATACTGCAGAGAGTCCTATCATTCTCTTTACCATGCCACAAATTAAAACACGGTGATTTGGTGTCTAGTAGTTATTGCTTATAGCACTTTAAACCATTATATTAAAGTGGTTAGGTTACCCCGTGCATATATCTAATTGCTGGCATTCTAGAGACAGAACTGTGACCAAAAGCATCAAAAACATGATAGGTTCCATGTCAAACATAGGAAAGTAAGACAATTAATTTTTCCCCCTATCATTACAAAACAATGGTAAATGCCAATATCGGTTCTGGAACTCGAGTATGAGGATAAATAATCCCCTGTTATTTAAATACTATGTAACAAAACAGGGACAATGTAAGCACAAATGCACAGTAATTATTTATTTCCTATTTAAATGAGTATCATTACATATTTTTAAGATTGATTTTTAGATAGAGTACTGACAACTGATCAGGTATCTTTTACCACTAAAATCTTTAAAGCAGTGCAATACTTGTACATATTTAGTTTCCAAATATACACATGAAGGCCAAACAGTGATAAAGGCTTGGGATTAAAATTTACCAGAAAGCCTCATATTTTATTTTATTATTATTTAATCCCAGTGACTGTCACTTAATTTTAATAGTGGTAAAGACATCTGAAGTAATTTGAGAGAAATTAAAGTGAATATAATATTTAAAAACAAGGTCAATTTATTCTGAACTTTAAAATTTTGTATCCATATTATAAGTTTGTTTCATCACCTGAAGGAAGAGATCTGAAACTACCTCAAAGTACTGATTGAATTGAATTACTTAGGAAATAAATATTATTTAAATCTTTTTATTTTTACTTACTTTTAAATTTAATTTTATTTATTTTTGAGACAGGGTCTCACTCTGTTGCCCAGCCTGGAATGCAGCAATATGATCTCAGCTCACTGCAACCTCTACCTCCTGGGGTCAGGTGATCCTCCTGCCTCAGAACCCAAGTAGCTGGGAATAAAGGAGTGCACCATCATGCTCAGCTAATTGTTGTATTTTTGTAGAGATGGGATTCACCATGTTACCCAGGCTGGTATTTTCTTGATGCCAACCACCATACCGGCTCCCTCCAGCTGCTGGTACCACGCCTCCACCAGCCGCTCATTGCCCCACACTGCGCTGAGCGCCTTCGTCTCCGCTGGCGTCCACGACACGCTCCGGTAGGCAGCAGCCCCACCATTGCTGCCACCATAGGAGAAGGAGACAGCCTCGTCTGGCTAAATTTTATATAAAGTTAATGCTGGTCTTATAAAAACAGTTGAGCGGTGTCCTCTACATTTTTTTTTCTCCTAGAATGTTCGTGTATTCTTGATGTTACTTTTTTTCCATGTGTGAAAAAATCAGTTGTAACTAGGATTTAAATTTTCTAAGATTTTTGATGTCCTGTAATCTGCTTTATGTTTGTTTTGTTTTCGTTTTTTTTGCAGCTATAACATTATTATTCTTTTCCAAGTTCAGTAAGTTGCAATTCATGTTTTTAAGAATTTAATATATCTATGTTGTCACAGTTTTTGGCATAAAATTGTTTATAATAGTCATTATTGTATTATTGAGGTTAGTAGATGTGCTGAGATGTTCCTTTCTAATTCCTGAGCCTGGTGATTTTTTTTTTCTGTTTACCTTTTAAAATTAATTTTGATAAGGGGTTATTAATTTTTCGATTGAGTCAAATTTTTCACCATTATGTAATCCTGTCTTATTTGTCCTGCTGTCTTATTTGTAGTTTCTTATTTCCTACTCTTATTACATATGATTTGCTGGACTTGCTCTAGGTTTTGAGATAAGAGTCTTAGAGTATTGACGTTTACATTTATTTAGTAAATGCCCTTTTGTTATGAATTTACTCTAACATCTGCTTTAGCTTTATCTTATTGTATTTTATGTATATTGTGTGTGTGCATATATGTGCATGTGTGTGTGTTGTGTATATATTTGGGACTTAAACACCAGAAACTTATTTTCTTACACTTCTGCTGACTAGAAGCCCAAGGTCAAGGTGCCAGTGCAGTTGGTTTCCTCTAAGAGCCTTATAAGGGATGAATCTGTTCCTGGACTATCTCCTTGGCTTACACACAGCTGCCTGCTTGGTACCTCTACCCGTGGTGGCATGGTGGTTGCTCTGTGAATACCTGGCCCTGTTGTCTTTCTCTCTCTTCTTATAAAGACATCAATCATATTGGATTAGAGCTTGGCCTTGTTGGCCTCATTTTAACTGAATCGCCTCTTTGAAGGCCCTATCTCCTTCCTCGATAAAAGCCCTCTACTGAGACAAATTGTGCTTTCTCAGTCCCTTGCATAAGCACAGGCTCAGGAAGACCCCAAGGAAAACGTACCTATTTTAACTCATCTTTTAGAGTACCTCCTCTCTGAGTCCTTAACATTTCTAGTTTGTGATCCTTATAAAGCTATTCATTGTTTGAAAACATATTGTATTTCTCATCATTTATGAAGTTCTTCTGATAGTTACTGCTGAATAATGTTCTACTCTGAACTATTGTATCTTAATTTAAAAAGCAGTCTTAATTCATAAAAACTGGAGCAGTAGACTTACATAGGTAGCGTTTATAATTTAAAACGAAAGAATGAATAAAAATAAGAATTCTATATTAACACAAATATATACAAGAAAAATTAAATAACTTAAAATCCGTATGAGGCATTTTGAAGTCAGTGATCAAACTATGAATTCTATTATCAGTTTTTCTATTTTTACTGTAGATAAAACTTTATAATATTAAATAAACTTAGAATATCAGAATTCCATGCAAAGTTTATATAATTGGATGAAGCTATGAAAGATTCAGTCTACCTGGCAAACTATCTAAAGTAGTAATTCTCACTCCTATCTCAAGTCAACTGCAGATTCTATTTTATGGGTTTTACTGCAACTCAAATCCTGCACAAAGTCCTAATTGGAAAGAATTCGACAGTCTGGATTTTAGCTTCCTCTGGACAATATGACACATCCCCAAACCATATTGTACAACTTGGTACAAATTGCAGTTTACTCAAGAGAGACTTAAAATCATGATGAATGACAGGATTTGTTAGAATAAGTTACATCTGACTTTGAAAGTGATTTCTACTCCACATCGAGATGCCGTAAAATTGAGTCATATGAACTAACTCAAATCTGGCAGGGAAGAATTCAGAAATCAGGAGACATTCTTTGTCATGAGAGCCTACTTTGAAACTTAAATAAGAACAGATGCAAAATACAGTTTCTGAACACTGGATTTTCAAAAATTATTTTGATTCATAAGAAAAGAAAAGATTCTGGATCTACTCTGTAAAAAAGCAATGGAGAAGGCACTGACTCACAACAACTTTTTAAAAATAGGTGAAATTCTCTTCTTGTTTTTTAAAGGGTATATGGGACTTAATTGCATAACTTATATGATTTGATTAAAATACGTGAAGATTTAAGACTGGGAATAAACTAACATTAATTCATATGGCCCATAGCCGTGAATTGTACACTGTTTGGTGGCAAGAACCATGCCTTTCCTGTGTTTTGTTGCCCATGCCAGACACATGGTAGAAATTACTAATAAATTCAGATTTAATCAATATATACTAAGTAGACAATTAAACAAATATTTAATTCTTTTACTTACTCAATAAACCTAGTGTAAATATTGTAATTCCAAAATAAGAAAGAATATATATAGAGTAATGTAACAAATTTGCCATGTTATACATTAAGTAAGGGTCACAGCTAGGTTTCTAGTTAATTTCATCTGTTCTTCAGCATCCGTTCTTTATGTTATAGTTCAAAGTCTCCAGCGGTATTCATCTCTTCCTTCATTTGGTTCTTTGTGAAACACTCTTTAAAAGCATCTTTAGGAAAATATCTCAGTAGGAAAATATAGCTGCTGACACTTGCCAGTATTAGAACTTGTGTGTGTGTGTGTATGTGTGTGTGTATTTAAGTGTGATTCTTGATGAATTATACACTTTCATGATATTTCCTCCTATCTATGGTGATCTCAAATGAATATGTTTCCATTCCCATTTTATTCTCCACTCTACATATGATGTTTCCTAGTGCTAGTCCTAGACTGTATATATGATCTCTGTTTCTGTTTACCTGGATAATTAATACGTAAGTATCACTCGTTAATTTTAAACTTGGAGACATCACTTATATTCTTCATGAAATTTTAGTTATACAACTTGGAACTTATGTATACTTGAGTATGTGTGTATTGCACTTAGGTGTTTAAATATGAATACATATACATATGAATATATACTAATCCTTACATTTGTATTAATCTTAAATGAAAATAAACTTTGGAATTCTGAAGTAACAGTACAGTATTCTCAGGGTTTTGTTTTCAATCATGTCCAATAAGTGAGGGAGAAGAAAAGGTAAAATCAGTTAGGTAAACAGTTATATCTGGTCCTCCGAGAAGCAGCCTGCTTGAAAAAATCACAGGAACAGGCAAAAATAGAGCAGCCTGGGAAAAACTCAGGCTGCACCTGCATAGATAAGCAGGCAGGGTTCAGTACAGAAGCCTTTTATTCTTTGCATGATTGGTAGGCTCCCAGGAAAAAGTTTCCTCCCTTTTCAGACATGTACATGGTGGGCTCTGTAGGAACTTGCACAAGGAGGACGGGGTTTACCTAAAACAATCCCACAGTTATACAAATAAGAGAAACAGCGCTTTGTGCTTGCCTAGAGACATACTCACAACTACATAGACCAGGAGTTGTGCAGATGGCTTTTCACATAAGTTACTCAAACAGCTACAGAGAAGAGAGGGGTTTCTTATAAAAGCTTTTCTATTCAGCTGTAAAAATGGAAACCCACTCAGGCTCCCCTCTCTGCTGTGGAGAGCTTTCTTCTTTTGCTTATTAAACTTTCTCTCCAATCTCACCCTTTGTGTCCATGCTCCTTAATTCTCTTGGTCATGAGACGATGAGCTCAGATAACACCTTAGACGAGACTAGTGACCCTGACGTATTTCGTAAGTATCTGAAAAAAATAATAATTGAATATAATTAAAGGGAAACAAACTTCCCCAAAAGTATAAAAAAGGCTACCCTTAACTTATTGGTCATGTTCATAATAAAAAATGAATTCCCCTGAGGCAAAAATAAAGCAGAACACTTAGGATAATTCCAGGAATACATACGTATTTGAGTTTATTTTCTTTTCTAGATGTTTTTTCCCAATTCTGTGACAAAATAATTGTAGCTATGGAATAGGAATGCAGGCTCTAATAAATTAGAATATGAAGGCAAATATTTTAATTTTAAGTGTTGAAAATTATAAAGAAGAAAATATGCTAATAATTGAGAGAGAGTAAGAATTTTAATATTGGTAAAGAGCTGTCAGCAAGTATAAAATGGGTATAACAGTCATCTATTATTGTATAACCAACTGTCACAAAACAAAAAAACCATTTTACTGTGTTTTGCATGCTTATGGGCAAGGACTTCAGTTAGGAATTGCCTGGGAGATTCTTTAAAGATTGCCTGTAGGTTCTAAAACCACATCACCCAACTACGAGGCACTTTGACAGGTTTGACTGGAGTCTGCGAGGCTCATCTCCATGTCATGTTATTTCAAGAATTCTCCATGTGATTTTCCCAACAAGGCAGTTGAACTTACATGGTTTCTCACAGCTCCAAAAAGTTTATTTGTCTTGTTTAGATGTTCAGACAGTAGCTTCAAGTGTTCAGGTGACCCAGCCTTGGAATTTCTGGAATTTACTTCAATTGTGTATGATGCACTAAGGCCAGCATAGAATAATGGGCAAGAGAATTAGACCTCACCTCTCACTGATAATTAGGAAGTAATTCGTGCCAAGAGTCCACCACAAAGTGCATGAAGTCGTCATCATTAATGAATGATACATGATTTATCCTGCTGATACTACTATGAGAAGACTTATACCAATATCAAATAATTCCAAAGGTCCTTTGTCTTTATTCATGGCTTGGAAGCCAAATACCTGAACATAACCAAATAATACAGAGGAGAAATAAAGATAGTAAATACAGAGAAAAATGCAACTACATTTATACTAAGAAGAAAGCAAAATTATTCTGACGTGCACTCAATGGAAGAATATACTCAGGAATTTTATAAGTGAAAAAGAATGATTTCAAATGCATAGTAACATAACATTACTGATTGGAGTTCTAATTAAATGGAAGCCACACGCTGCTTCTGTAAGTTCAAGGCAACTATGGCTTCTGATGCAAGTATTATATATTACATATAAAACTATATTTTTAGGTAAAATAAAAAATTCCAATGCTCAGGGATCAATTATTATTAAAATATTCTCTCTCATGCATATATTTAAACAATATGTGCTACACCAGAACATTAATACATATGTTCTTTTAGTCTATTATGTTTATTAACATAAGAAATTATGTAGTATATTTTATAAGTTATTTCCATAGATCATTTCCATTTTCCACTCTTGCAAAGTGAAGTACTCACAAGTAAAAATATTAAGAAATATTATTTTAAAAATATTTCAGAGCCAAAATAATTCAGTAAAAACAAATGGAATAGGTGAAAAAACTCAACTGACCAAAATTAGTTCTGTTATGATTAATTAATTCTTCTCAGTTATTGCTTTATTACTATGCATTCTAATGTATATTGTTTTCATTTTGAAAATACAAGTTTTTTTATGATGGTAAGTTATTTTGGGTTGGAGGCAGAGAAAGCTGACAGAATAAAAATAATAGAGTAAAAACAGATTCTTCGTAGATTCTTCTACAAAGTCTGCATATGACTTTGCAATTTGGGAAAAATTAGTGCTTGTGCTGACAAATTTATTTTGTTATTTAATTATCAGATATAAAATGAACATTTAAAAACTATTTAGAAAATATTTTCTTATAAACATGACAAAATTTTTGGTTCTTTTTCGTGTGAGAATTTTTAAATAACAGATTACTGATCCAGTAATATCCAGTGGTTGTTCAATGAGATAATAGAATTAGATCAGTACTATAATATATAATTGGTAAACAGAAGTACAATTAAATTAACTGTAAGTATTCCCATTATGTCCTTTTGATATTCTGATGTTTTGATTTGGAAGTCATTGTGAATGATTTACAATTGGTTATATAAGAATTTGACTAGATAAACTCAAAGTTATAATCACAGAGTTTTCATTATGCATATGAAATCAATTTTTAGCAACAAAAAGTTTTGTTTCTTTTCATAAGATCTTAAGATAAATAACTTTTCAATATTATTATGCATTGCTATCAAAGACTTGGGAAAAACTATAGAGTATTAAAATCAACATTCTAGTAGAGGTGAGCAATGTTATTATTAGTTGCTATTATGTATTTACCAAAGGTCAATCCCTGATAATTTTTATTAATTTGCAAAACAGAAAGAATACCCACTCTATATGGTCACCATGAGGTAATGCATCACATAAAAATACCTATATTAAGACTTATTATATGAAAGGAACGTAGTAACAAGTATCCTATATTATATCCATAATTCATTGACTTAAACATGAAAACTAACATTGAAACTATTAAGTAATTTTAAAGAACTTTTACTATACTATATACTTTATAGGTGTTTGTCCATTAATTTTACAATTACTTTCTCAGGGAGGTAATACATTTCTTCACATTTCATAGATAGTTGGCATTTATTTGTAATGGGATTATGTCATGTTTCCCGACATAATTTACAACGTAAGGTATTTGTTACCAAATTTATAGTTTTGTTCTTTTCTTAAGATTTGTATTGATGTATCCTCCATTTCACTAATGCAGTGTAAAAAGCCTTTTCACAACATAGAATTAAATACACTGTGTAGGAACTCTAACAGCCAGACTGAAAATAATGGGCCAGTAACCCGGATCAAGGTTAAAGGTGCATTTGGCATTTCAAAACAACTGTCTTTCTAATTATGTTAAGCTTCCAGGAGGTGTGATCAGACTTTCTATATAAAAGATAACCCTATTTTATAAACTGGAAATATAAATGACCTCAAAGGGTCAGGTTAATGAAGCATTTTCAAAAATTTTATTTTTGTCACAGCTTGATATCTTCTTTAAACTGACATCAAAGATTGGATGCTGTAACCTAGAAATGCATTTTGTAAATGCCTTTGACCAACTTATCAAAATTATAATTTCATAATGTACATGTAAGAAATGACATATCAATTCTCAATGTTATGGTATACAACGTTTTATAAATGTAAAAGTTTATACAACTTTTACAATATTATTCAAAAACCAAGTTAAGTAGGAAATATTCTTTAGAGAGTATTTTTACATGATTTATAAACAAACAAATGTCTTAAAATGATAGAAGAGACAAAATTTAATTTAATGACCATTGATTACCATTGTACATACAAAGCTGTGACTCAAGGTTCAGGACAATTATATATCTATATTGTATCTTATTAAGTCACATATAGTAAGAAGAAACTATCATTTTTTACAAGTATGCACTATACATAATTTTAATTGATATGGAATTCATGTAAGCAATTGGAAAACTTGACATCATTTCAGATAAAGTAACTAATACTTAGAATAATTTGATTCTAAGGTTAAGTGGTAGGTTAGCAAATCTGATAGATTCCAGGGCATATGACTTATTGTAATACTGTATCTCTGTTTGCTATTTCAGTGAAGCATTTAAGCTTTCCGGATTTTATATTAAATTAGTTTATGAAGCAAATAATTTTTAAATACCACTGAATTAGTAACTTATATCTAATAAAACAGTAACATTTTTATACATCCAAAGAGTGGAAGACAAAATTAACAAGCTGTCAATGTATTTTGAGACAATTACTAAGTATTGATATTGTCTGGAATAGGTATAATTATAAAGATTTGAAAACTCCAGGCAAAACCAAAAATCATTACATATATTATGAATTTGATTTATAAATTAGCAGAAGTTTTCTATCTACTATCAGATCTCAGATATTAGGAGGCTAAATATCTAAGGACTCTTTCCCTATTAAATATGAAAAAGCACATAAAGTATAAAAAAAGCACATGTGCAACAATTCAAAAAAGGATTTTGAATAGAGAAAAAATTGCAGTGAGTAAATGAAGAATTGCCAGAAAAATGGAAGAGATACAATTTTCACATACACTAGATGGGCAATGAGATGGGTGCTATCCAGGGCTGTTTGTGAAAATGTAAAATTAAAAAAATTATTCTAGAGAGTGTTTTTCATTTTTAAGATTTTTTCATTGTTGTACCTCCTTCAGGACAAGCCATTCACATTGAATAAATGTATTAAATAAATTTATTAAATTCACATTTCACCTGGCTAATAAATGTGAATGGCTTGTCGTGAAGGAGGTACAACAATGAAAAAAGAACTAAGCAGGGTGGCCTCCACCATCTGTCAGGGGGTTTGTTTCTCTGGCTTGGCTGCCCAGTTCCAGCTCAGCTTTGTTGTTCTGTCTCCTTTGTTCCAGGAGACCCTTGGTGGCTCTGCCACAACCTCTGTTGCCCTGTGACCTGCGGGTTCTGGGAGATCCCTAAGCAGGATACCAGAAGATCCCAGTAAACAGAAAATGGAAACAGATGGGAAGTCCAGGACTCTGAAGGTCATTTCAATAATTCTGGAAAAGCATCTCTGAAGTCATATGGTATAAAGACTCTGTGAATATAAAGAAGTTAGTCATTGTGGAGAAATCTTCAGCCAGATTCCAAATCTTAATCTGAAGAAGAAAATTTCTGCTGATTTAAATTCATGTGAAGGCCATGTATGTGGGCAATTTTTTTTTTTTTTTTTTTTTTTTGAGATGGAGTTTCACTTTTGTCGCCCAGGCTGGAGTACGATGGGACAATCTCGGCTCACTGCAGCCTCTGCCTCCTGGGCTCAGGCAATTCTCCTGCCTCAGCCTACCAAGTAGGTGAGATTTCAGGCATGCACCACCATGCCTGGCTAATTTTGTATTTTTAGTAGCGACAGGGTTTCTCCTTGTTGGTCAGGCTGGCCTCAAACTCCCGACCTCAGGTGATCAGCCCGCCTCTTCCAAAATGCTGGGATTACAGGCATGAGTCACCACGCCCAGCCTGGACAAGTTTCTATATATCATTCATCTCTTAGTAGGCATACCTTATATCATTCTGGACACAAACCATAAGAACGTGAAGAATGTGAGGTGAGGTGATATAAATGTAAACGATGTGGGAAAATCATAGTCTCTCTCGTAAACATCTAACGACACGTGGTAGCACACGCCAGAAACAGACCTCATAAATATAAGAAACATGGGAAAACATTTAAGTTTCTCTATGTACTTCAAACGCATAAAGTAACTCACATTGGAGAAAAACCCTGTAAGTGGAAGAAAGATGGTAAAGCATTGAGATTTTGCAGTTTTCAAAAGCATGAAAGAACTCACGGCGGAGAAAAACCTCAGGTCAGAAATGTGATAAATCCTGTGGATATTCCAGTCAGCTTCGTAATCATAAAGTACTCATACTTAAGAGAAACTGGGAATGTAGGAAATTCGGGAAAGAATTCAGTTGTCTTAGTTCATTTCAAGCACCTAAGATCGTCTGTGGTTAATTAACATGGTAAGGAATTTACTCTTTCTAGTTCCCTTCAGAAACATGAAACAAATTTTACTGGAGAGAAACCCTGTAAATGTAAGGAATGCGGTGAAGGTTTCAGTCATTCCTCCTCCATGCCAAGTCAAAAAGGATACATACTGGAGAGAAGTCCTACGATTGTAAAAAAAAAAATGTGGTAAAGCCTTCAGTCTATAGAGTTCCCTCAGAAGACATGAAACAGCTCATACAGGGGAGAATCCCTATAAATATAAAAAACGTAGTACAGCCTTCAGTCTATAGAGTTCCCTCAGAAGACATGAAACAGCTCACACTGGGGAGAATCCCTATGAATATCAAAAATGTGGTAAAGCCTTCAGTCTATAGAGTTCCCTCAGAAGACATAAAACAGCTCACACTGGGGAGAATCCCTATGAATATCAAAAATGTGGTAAAACCTTCAGTCTATACCGTTCCCTCAGAAGACTTGAAAGAGCTCATTCTGGAGAGAAACCCTATAAATGTCAAAAATGTGGTAACACCTTCAGTTGTTTCAGTTACCTTCAAACACATGAGAGAACTCATACCAGAGAGGGAGTCTTATGATGTAAAAAATATAGTAAAACCTTCAGACATTTAGGTTCCCTTTGAACACACACAAAAATTTCGTACTGGAGAGAAATCTTATAAATGTAAAAAAAAAAAGTTGCAAAGCCTTTAGTTGTTTTAATTACCTTGAAACACGTGAGAGAATTTATACTGAAAAGAAATTTTATGACTTTAAGATATGTGGTAAAGCCATCAGCTATTCCAGCTCTCTAGGTAAATGTGAAATAATTCACACTGGAGAGAATCCCTATGACTGTAAGAAACGTGGTAAAGCCTGCAGACATTCCAGCTCTCTGAATAAACGTGAAATAACTCACACTGGAGAGAATCCCTATGACTAAGAACTGTGGCAAAGCATTTAGATATTCTAGTTCTGTATGTAAACATGAAAGAACTCATACTTCATAGAAATCTTAGGAATGTAAGAAATGTGGGAAAACAGTTGAGTTTTTTGAAAAGATGAAATTATACAACAGAAAAACCCTATGTGTATGAGAAATGTGATAAAAGCTTTATATGTTTCACTTCCCTTTGAACACATTGAAAAACTCCTTTGAAGGAAACCAGTGAATGTAAGGAATATGGGAAAGCATGCAATTTTTTCACTTTCCTTTGAAAATATAAAAAACTCATACTGGATGAAAAAACTATGTAAACACTGTGGTAGTGTCCTAAGTGTTTCCAGTTGTAGTTGAGGACAGGAAAAAAACTAATTCCTGAACAACCCTATAAATATGCAGAATGTGGGAATGCCTTTCTCTCTCTCAAGTACATTCAAAGACACATGGCATATCCACACTGGAGATGGATCTTATGAAAGAATGTGTTCTGTATCTAAATCCTTGTAGTTTCCAAAATATAGATGTTTTCATTTTAATAATTATTTCAAAAGTCATCTTAGAACTCCCATTGAAAAAAAAATTCTTACAAATTTAAGTAATTTGGAAAGCCTGGTACAAATTAAATATTCCAGAGGGTTCAAACCCTGCATGTGAATGAAATGTTATCTAAATTATAAACATATTGTTTATCAGTGGCTCATTCTTAATGAGAATCTTTGGACTGCTGATTTCCACTTATTTAACGTGAAAATATTGAGGTGAGAATTCTGTAGATACCCTTTAAACAATAGGACCTGAATTCAATAGGTAATGGATTTTCTCAGTTAAAACAAAATTTTCTCTTTATGTCTAAAAGGTTGTGGGATCTACAGGTGAATTAAAATGTATTTTTAATGTGTAGGTAGCCTTGATTTTTATGTAGCTTTTTAATTGTTCAGTAATGAACGAGTCACTGAATACTGAGTCTTTGGTCAATTGTTGGGGTCTTACTGGCCTTATGTGACAAGTTTTAGTTATCCCTCACCTATTACACATATTACTTCTTTATTTAATAAAAAAGTACTGCTTCTTGGAAGGAAGAAGTTTATTCCATTTTCTTTACTAATCAAGAGTTGGTATCAAATCACAAAAACAAGAAAAAAGCAAAACTGTGGTAATTAAGAATGTATGGTTTAGACATACAATGAAATGTTTAAAAATGATAATTTAAAGGTATAACTAATGCCATCAGGAATTATTCTTATATGCTGAAAAATTTCAGAGAAATTTCTCCATTGGACTCAGAGAGGCGTGGTGGAAGAGGAAAGCGGAGGAGAGGTGAGGCATAAGGAGCGATCAGAGAGACTGGAAGCATAACAACTCCATCCACATTGCTGCCGTCGAAAATAGAGAAATAAAGTAAGTCAAGTATTTTGGCCAGCTTCTAGAAGCTGGGAACAGTTCCTGGCCAACAGCCAACAAAGGTATGTGACTTCAGTCCTAAAACCACAAAGAACTGAATTTTGCCAACGGCCTGACAGAACCTGAAAATAGATATTCCAGTAAGGAATGAAGCCCTGTAAACACCTTGATTTTATCTTTTGAGACCCTAAGTAGATCCCACCAGACCTCTTTAAGGAACTTGTCAAACCTCCTGAATGTATGACTTACAGAATTATGAGATAATTAATGGGCATTGTTCAAAGCTGCTAAATTGCATTAAATTTTTCCTGTAGCAATAGAAAATGAATGCAGTTATTTAGTTACTCCCTTCTAGACCGATTTTCCTCTATTTCCCATTCTACACCATAGTCAATATTCTAAGCTGTTTAATATGTATCATTGAATTAGGAAGTATTTAAATAAAAGAAGTAGTGTTTAGTGAAATATATATAATAAATTTTATCTAGATAATCACATACCTCACTAAGAAATCTTTCTTTTACTTGCCAACAATATCACCTTAATTTCTTCCCAGCTTTATCTCTTATTTTGCTTAAAAAATCCTCTAAAGTCCACTAAATAAAAACTATGTACATTTTTTAATTTGAATTTGAAATTTGATTCTTTCACTGTCATATTTGTGATAGTTTTATTACACATGCAATTCTAAATTTATTTTCTGCAATATATTTAGAACATTATTTTGTTTTTTCATTCAGCACTACTATAGTTATTTGTCATAATTATTCATTTTCAGGTAATAGATGTTTATCCTTCTGAACACTTTTGACATTTTCCCTTCGCCATTAATGTTTTAGAACTCAACTATAATGTGTGTAGTTCCTTATGGAATTGTGATAATTGCACATGCCAGAGAAAAGTTAAAAAATAGAAATAGCAGAGGAATATTTGCAGAAATAATTATTATGATTCCAGAAACTAAACCATGATGCAAGAACGCAAATGAAAAGGGATCAGAGAGAGAGCCAAACCAAGTCACTTATTATTCAGATAAGAAAACACAAACACACAGCAACACACACTCTCACACACATTCACACACACATCCACCGTTTGTCTTCAAGTATTTATCTCCACTTTGGAAAAATATCCTACCTTCAATTAAACTAGTTAATTCATTAATATTTCTGGTGATAAGAGAAGGTTATAGAAACATGGCCCTCCCCTTTCAATGCACTTTCACACTGCTTTCTTCAGTCAGTGATGTCCTGGGAAGAAATTGGTTGAGTAGATTTTTATTTTATTTTATTTTTTAGCATTCAATGATGTTCCATTAATGAAAACATTCAATGATGACATGAGTTGATTCATACCAGAGGTAAAAGTGGTAGGTCTTTTATAACTTGAGAGGATTCCAATTTCAGTCAGTCTTCTGGGTTTAATATTTGACAAGTTAAATTTAACAAATCATTTCTTTTCCCAGTAATATCTATATCTAGAGCTATATAAATCATATGTTCTACTCTCCTACTATGGGGAAATAATTGAGGTGAAGGCCACTGGGCTGAACCTGATTTAAACAGAGGAATGAGCACATATCAGTTTAAAATTGGCAGAAAGATTATTCTCATTGCACTTATTCCAAAAAGTCTCAAGTTCCCTTGTCATATTTCTCTAGGATTATGAAAAATCTCACTGCTATATTGAGTTAAAGTCCCACTCTTGTATCCTCTTATCCTTTTGCTCATCAACATCTCATTTCTTCAACACTTAGCTCCTTCTAAATCCACAAACTCCCTTAACTCCCCTAACTCCAAGTTAATGTAGCTTTATATTTTTCTCTTCCTCTCTCTTCTCTGGGAACTTTATTGTATGACTAAATTTGATTTTTTTGTAATTAAATGCTTCTTTTCATTTTCCAGATTTGAAGTTTCTATTCTTCTCCCATATTTGTCAATCTTTTTTCATGGAAGTTCCAAAGTTGCAGTGAAATAATTGAACAATTGAGAGGTATGGTGGTAGGACACTTCTTGAGCAGGAGGTACATTGATATTACATACCAATTATGACTGAACGTAACGACATTAAGTAAATATAGAATCACACACATATTTTAAATGGGATGCAACATTTTTACTCTGTTGTAGGTATGGTTTTTTTTCTAATTTAGTTATTAGCTATTGTTACACTTGTATTATAATCTTCAAAGAGGAAGGCCTGCAATGTATCATTGTATCTGTAATTCATTTAATTCAACATTATATCTATAATTTCATTTTATTTTGATTCTACGTTTTACTGAGCATGTTCTTGCAATAAGAAAATAAAACAGCTAATTAGATACCAAAATAAGAGAAAAAAATGTATTAGATTCTTGACTGGTTGCTAAGACTTAATTCCATATACAAACTAAAAAAACTATTAGAAAATTGACAAGCATCATATTAAGCTCTATCCTTGAAAATATTTTGCATAATTCTTTTAAATAATCAATATTATAAAATATAAATCAGGAAAGGTTAGATCTTTTGGTATAGTTCAAAGGCAAAAGGAGAATTTGTAGAAAGAAACAAATTTAAATACAGAGACTAGAATAAAAATAATGCCACTAAAAGTCTGCAAAGGAAACAAAAGCAAATTTAATCTGCTGTTATCAAACATTATTTTTCTGTGTAAACAGGTTTCACAGATTAGAACCAGAACTGATTGGAAGCCATATTCATGGCACTATAGTCTTTGGTATTGTGAACACACTGCTCCTGATGTGAGAATATGAGGATAGAGTCTTTCTTCTAAGAGATCTTGCCCATAGTAAGGCTAATCAGAATTTCAAAACTTTGAAATTTTTGTCATATAAGCATTTAACTGAGATGAATGCTTTTCTCCTAAGAATTTTTCACTGGGAGAAATCACGGTATGAGATGTCGAGATATACAAATTTTAATATTCAGTAGGAAAACATAAAACAGTGTCTTAAAACAAATAAAAGGAGGAAAAACAATTCTCACCATGCTCTCAATTAAAAGTCTATAGTCCATTGGCAAATGAAGCCTCAAGCCTCAGCCAAAATAAGTTACTGGTATGTCAATGGTGAATAAAAATGACCATCAAGATTTTAATTTTACACCCCAGAAACCATTTAAATGCACATCAAATGAAAAAGTCACTTGATATTTTTAAAAACAATTCCCTGAACTTTCATACCTACTCAGGTATATGAAGACAGAATACATTAAATAAAAAAAAAATTAAATAAACTCAATTTACAAAGAGAGAGAGGGAGAGAGGGGGAAAAAGAAGCGGGGGAGAGAGAGAAACAGAGATAGAAAGAAAGGAAAAGAGAGAAAGAAATAAAGGAAGAACACAGGAAGGAAGGAAGGAAGGAAGGAAGGAAGGAAGGAAGGAAGGAAGGAAGGAGAAGAACGAAAGAAAGAAAGAAAAGAAAGAAAGAAAGAAAGAAAGAGAAAGAAAGAGAGAGAAAGAAAGAGAAAGAAAGAAAGAAAGAAAGAAAGAAAGAAAGAAAGAAAGAGAAAGAAAGAAAGAGAAAGAAAGAGAGAGAAAGAAAGAAAGAAAGAAAGAGAAAGAAAGAAAGAAAGAAAGAAAGAAAGAAAGAAAGAAAGAAAGAAAGAAAGAAAGAAAGAAAGAAAGAAAGAAAGAAAAAATAAAAGAAAGGAAGGATGGAAGGAAGGAAGGAAGGGATCAAATTTTCAAATTTACAGAGAGTAAGTAAATTCCTTAAGGAAACAAAGAAACTGACTTTAGGTGTAGGTAAAATGTGAAAGATAGCAGTTGTCAAAATGCCTGCATAAAAACCACACCAAAAGGAGAATGAGCAGTTATGTGGTTTTCCTGTTTTAACCAAATAACACATAAAGGAATGATTCCACACATGTTAACATATGCCTTCTGTTAAAGTGAACTAAATATGGCCTGAGAAAGACTCCATACTTTTATATTTGAGTCCTCATGGATATTTAATAGGTAGGCAAGATTGAAAACCTAACTCAGGGGTATGTGCCTGTAATAATAGCTGAGTCTTAGCCAATGCCAGCAGCCATACTTCAACTGATCATAGGCTGTTGAGTGTTCAAACTGTGTTCAAATAAGGCAAATGCCAACCTGTAAGGAATCTAGCCATTTCTGTGCCTCACTTCTGATTTCTGTATGTCACTTCCTTTTTTAGTCTATAAACTTGTTCAGACTATGAGGCATCCCTAGAGTCACTGGGATTCTGGGGACTGCCAGATTTGCAAATGTTTCATTGCTCAATTAAACTCCTTTACATTTAATTTGGCTGAAGTTTTTCTTTTCTTCATCTTTTTTTTTTTTTTTTTTTAGATGGAGTCTCACTCTGTCACCCAGGCTGGGGTCCAGTGGTGTGATCTCTGCTCACTGCAACCTCTGCCCCCCAGGTGATTCCCCTGCCTCCGCCCTCCCCCCCCCCCAAGTAGCTGGGACTACAGGTGCGTGCCACCATGCCTGGCTAATTTTTTTTTTAATTTTTAATAGAGACGGGGTTTCACCAGGTTGGTCTCAATCTCCTGACCTCATGATCCCCCTGCCTTGGCCTCTCAAAATGTTGGGATTACAAGGATGAGCCACCACGTCAGGCAAGTTGAAGTTTTTCTTTTAACACTTTTGCGAAAAATTAGGTAGGAACACCATACTTTGGACAACATTGCTAAAATTGAGCTCATTCTAGTTTTTAAAACATGTTGCTAATAAAATTAACCCTACAGTTGTGCATCCATATACATGTCAATAAGGTTTTTGTTTTTAATTGTGGGAATCAGTATGGACCCATAGATTTACTTTTCATTCACTTTCTAAAATAAAAATATTAAATTCATTGTTCATATAATTTTATAATAGTCCCTAGTGTGGGCAGTTTTTGTGCCTCAATTATGGCCTCTTTTTACTTAATTAAAATATGAGTTTATTCTGGAGATTGATATCAGCAAGATGGCAGAATAAGAGGGCAGCTTCACTTCCCTCCACAGAAACTCAACTTGAAAATACTCAGACAAGAATACCTCTCTGAATATTGCAGGACTTGAAAGTGAGGTTAAGACACCCCGTTAGACTACATAACTTATAAAATCCACAATAAAAAAGGAGAAGAAATGGTTCACTGTGACTGCACTACCCCCCTTTCCACTAAGCTGGCATAGCACCAAACACAGAGAAATGCCCTGGACCCACCATTTGGTTTTTACAGTGGAAAAAGTGAGTTAGAGATGGAAGCCCAGATTCCACACCATTAGGGGACTTCTCATAGAAAGTTCACTTCTGTGACCTCCCATGGGAATTACTAAGAGTGCTGGCAGATCTAACTACATGGGGTCAGTGAGAGACAAGAAATAAGGTGAGGCTCAAAGCAACCAGTGAGGGCTGAATGCAGCATTCCTAGACCTAGGGAATGACCATCTGCAACAATGGCTGTAGGAGTCATGGACGTAGGCTTACCATTGAATGACATTCCATACAAACCAAAATCTGCAAAATCTGGACTAAGTACCAAGGGTTTGATATGCAGACATCTTAACATGAATGCAAGAAACAAGAACAACCAAAAAAGTATGATGCCACCAAACAGACAAAAGAAAATGCCAGTGAGAGACCCTACAGAAACATACTTTTGTTAAGTTTCTGACACAGAATTTGAAAGAGCTATTTTAAGAAATATCAGCAAATTCCAGGAAAATACAGAGAAACAAATCAGTAATTTATAACAGAATACAAACAGAAAAATTGAAATTGTAAAAAAAAAATCAAGATGACATCCTAGAGCTAAAAAATAGAATGAACAAATTAAAACATGTAATTGATATATTTAAACAATAGAATTAATCAAGAAGAAAATATAATTTATAAACTCAAAGGCAAATTATTTGAAAATATGCAGGCCAAAGAGAAAAATAAACAAGAATAAAAAGGAATAAAGAAAGCTTATAGGATTCATGGGAGACATTAAAAGAGCAAATAATCAAGTCACTGATATTCAGAAGAGAGTAAAGAAAGAAAAAGTGGTAGAAAATATATTTAAAGAAATAATAGAAGAAAACTTTTCAAACCTTAAAAAACAGGGCAAAATCCAGGTGCAAGAAGTCCAAGGGTCACCAATTAGATTCAATTAAATATGACTACCCAAAGATATATTATAATAAAACTGTCAAATATTAAAGACAAAGAAAGGATCCTGAAAGCAATAAAAGCAAGGAGGCAAATAACATATAAGGGAGCTCCAATACACCTAGCAGTGGGCTTATCTGTAGAAAACTTACAGGCCGGGAGAGAGTAGGATGATATATTCAAAATGTCAAAGAGAGAAAAAAAAAAAACTCTGCAAATCAAGAATACAGTAACTAGTAAATCTGTTATTTAGCAATGAAGGAGACAGTAAAGTCTTTCCAAGAGAAAGTAGTCCATGGATTTCATCACAAGTCCTGCCTTAGAAAAATGCTAAATGGAGTTCTTCAAACTACAAAAAAGGGATGCTAAAAGAACACAGAAAAATATCTGAAAGTCTAAATCTCACTGGTAAAAGTAAGTTCACATTCACAATATTCTAATATTATAGTGGTTATATGTAAAGTACTTATCTTCAATATGAAGGCTAAAAGCCAGGTCTTAAAAATAATGACAACTAATTTTTTTTGAAAAATTTGCAATATAAGCATAAGATATTTTTCTAAGCATCTTAGTAACCACAAAGCAAAAACCTATAGTAGAAACACAAAAAGTAAAAAGCAAGCAATCAAAATATGCTAAAGAAAATAACATAACCACAAAGAAAGACAATAAAAGAGGATGAAAAAAAAATTTGTTAAACAAAGCAATTAATAAAATAGCAGGGTTGAGTCTTCAGCTGTCAATGATAACCTTGAGTATAAATAAATTCTCTAATCAAAATACAGAGTGGCTGAATGGATTAAAAAAGAAAAAAACAAGACCAGTTATTTGCTACCAACGAAAGTATTACTTATAAGGATGTACAGAGACTGAAAGTGAAGGGATGGAAAGAGATATTCTGTGTAACTGGAAGCTACATGAGCAGGAGTGGCTATAGATAAAATAGACTTTAAATTTAAAAATGTATAAAGGGAAAAATAAGGATATTATATAATAATAAATGAGTCAATTCAACAATATGACATAACAATTATAAATCTATATGCGTATAACATGAGAGAACTTAACTATATAAAGCAAATGTTAATAGATGTGAAGAAAGAGATAGACTACCATAGAATAGTAGTAGGAAACTTGAACAGCTTGCATTCAGCAGTGGACAGATCATCCAGACACTTTAACTACACAATTGGCCAAATCAATCTAACAGATATTTATCAAATATTCCAGCCAAATATCAATAACTACAGAATACATTTTTGTTTACTGAACAAGCAATATTTTTCAGTATATATCACTTATGTTAAGCCATAAAACAAGTCCTAACATATTTAAGAAGGCTGAAATCCTATCAAGTATCATTTTTAACTACAATGATAAAAAACTAGAAATCAGTAACAAGAAGAATTTCAGAAACTTCACAAATATATGGAAATGAAATGATGTAATCCTGAATAACCACTGTATTATTGAAGAAATTAAAAGGAAAATTCAAAAATGGTCTGGAAACAAAATGTAAGTACAACATATCAAAACCTACAGAATATGGCAAAAACAGTCCTAAGAGGGAAATTCATGGCAATAAATTCCAGCATTCGAAAAGAAAAAAGGATCTTGAATAAACAAACACTGCATCTCAGAGAACAGAAAAAACAAGAACAAACTATACCTCAAATTAATAGAAGAAAGGAAATGGTAAAAATCAGAAAAAAAGAAATAAAATGGGCTAGAAATATGATACAAAATATTGACAAAATGAAGAGTTAGTATTTAAAAAGATAAACAAAATTAGTAAACTTTTAGCTAGAGTAAGAAAAACAGAGAAAACTCTAATAAATAAAATAACAGATGAAAATAATACATTACAATTGATACCAAAGGAATAGAAAGGATTATGAGACTATCATGAACAAATTATATACCAACAAATGAATTACCTAAAAAAATGGATAAATTCCTTGAGACATGTAACCTACCAAAATTTAATTAGGAAGAAACAGAAAATCTGAGCAGACCAGTAACAAGTAGAGAAACTGAATAGTTAAAAAAACTCCCATACAAAACACACACACACACTCAAAACTAATAGTGTTATCTTCACTGCTGAATTATACCAAATATTTTTTAAAACAATTAATACTATTTTTTTCCTCAAACTATTCCAAAAAATTTAAGAGGGTTAAATACTTTCAAACTCATTCTATGATTCCAGAGTTACCTTAATACCAAAACCGAACAAGGGACAGAGGCACAACAGTAAAGACTGCAGGCTAATATTCTTGTTGAACAGAATAATACAAGCATGTTCAACCAAATACTAGCAAACCTAATTCAACGCAAATTAAAACATTCATTCACCATGATCAAGTAAGATTTATCCCAGGGATACAAGGGTAGTTCAACATATGCAAATCAATAGGCATAATACATCACATTAATAGAATTAAGGGCAAAATTCACATCTCAGAGAACTGAAAAAACAAGAACAAATTATATCCCAAATTAATAGAAGAAAGGAAATAATAAAGATCAGAATGAAATAAATAAAATAGGCTAGAAATATAATTTATACATAGAGAAAAACATTTTATACATACAGAAAAACATTTTACAAAATTTAACATCCCTTCATGAAAGTAAAAGAAACCCTCAACAATTAGGTATAGAAGAAAGGTACCTCAACACAATAAAACCCATACATTACAAACTTAGAGATAACACCATACTGAACAGAGAAAAGTTGAAAGCTTTTCCTCTAAAATCTGAAACATGACAAGGATGCCCACTTTCACCACTTCTATTCAACACAGTATTAGAAGTCCTAGCCAGAGCAATTAGACAGAAGAAAGAAATAAAAGGGATTGAAAGAGAAATTAAAAAGGTAAATTATCCATGTTTGCAGATGACATGATCTTACATGTAAAGAACTCTATGGATTATACCAGAAAACAGTTAGAATTAATAAATAAATCCAGTAACATTGCAAGATATAAAATCAACATACAAAAATTCAGTTACATTTCTATATACTAACAGTAAAGTATCTGAAAAAAAGAATTGAAGAAGACAATTTCATTTACAATAGCTATTTTAGAAAAACCCGAGAAAAAAATTTAGCCAAGGAGATGAAAGGTCTTTACACTGAAAACTATAAATCATTGATTAAATAAATTGAAGAAAACACAAATATATGTATTTTCCATTTTCATTAAATAGAAGAATGAATATTGTTAAATTGAACCCGAAGTAATCTACAGATTTAATGCAATGCTTATCAAAACACTAATGGCATTTTTCACATAAATAGGAAAAAAAAACCCTAAAATTCATATCAAATAACAAAATAACCCCAAATAACCAAAGTTGAAATCATAACAGTACCTGACTTTAAAATTATCTGTAAAGATATAGTAACCAAAACATTATAGTAGTAGCAGAAAAGCAGACGCATAGACCGATGGAACAGAACAGAAAGCCCAGAAATAAATATGTGCATTTATAGCCAACTGATTTTCAATAAATGTGCCAAGAACACTCAATGAGAAAAAGATAGCCTCCTCAAAAAATGGTGCTGTGAAAACTGGATATTCACATGCAGAAGAATAAACAAGACTGTCTATGTCTCACCATATTCAAAAATAACCTGAAAATTGATTAAATATTTAAATGTAAGATCCCAAACTATGAAAGCTACTAGGGAAAAGCTCCATGACATTCGTGTGGGCTGGCCAAGAATTTTCTGGTTAAAACCTCAAAAGTAAAATTTAGACAAATTATGTTATTTAAAGTGAAAAAGCGTCTGTATAGCAGTGAAGAGGCAACCTACAAAATGGAAAAAAAATTTGCAAAATATGCATCTGATAAGGAGTTAATATTCAAAATATATAAGGAACTTAATAGCAAGAAAACAAATAACCCTTTTAAAAATGGCTAAAAGACTTGAATAGACATGCTTCAAATGAAAACATACAAATGGTCAACCTGCATATTAAAATATGCCAACATCACTTATCATTAGAATACTGCAAATCAAAAGCAAAATGAAATATTACCTAATTTCCATTAAGATTACTGTTATCAAAAAGGCAGAAGATAAATATTGTAAATAATGTGCCAAAATTTTCACTGTTAGTGGGAATATAAATTAGTGCTATTATGAAAAACCACATGGAGTTTCCTCAGAAAATTTAAAAATAGAACTACCATACAATCCACTCCCTCAGTACTGGATACAAATCCAAGGAAAATTAAATCACTATGTAGAAGGGATGCCTGCATTTCCACATTCATTGCAGCATTATTCACAGTAACCAAGACATTAAATCAACTGAAGTGTCCATTAGCGGATGAATCACTAAAGAAAATGGGGTATATTTACATAATGGAAGAGTATTCAGTCACAAACAGGAACAAAATCCAATCATTTGTGACAATATCAATGAACCTGGATGATTTCATGTGAAGAGAAATAAGCCAGCACAGAAATACCACATGATCTCATGTATGTGGAATCTAAAAAATGGATCTCGTAGAAGTACAGAGTTGAGTAGTGGTTACCAGAGGCTGAGCTAAGTAGGAGAGGGGTTGGGGTATCTTGGTCAAAGGATATACAATCAAAGTTAGATACAATAATTGTTTAAATGTTTGGATATGTGAACATATAGAGACAAAATGTAGACAAGTGATTGTATAAGGCCAGGAAATTTGGGGAGAGGAGAACTGGTGGTAGAGGAGTTAGAGAAATAAGGAATAACAATTATTGGTTATGGAATTTCTTTGGGGGCTAATGAAAATGTTCTAAACTTGATTGTGGTGATGGATACGCAACTCTGGGAACCTTCATTGTATTGCACACTCTAAGTGGGTTAAGAGTATATGCATTATATCTCAATAAAGCTCTAAAACAAAAGTTATGGGTTTATTCTGATACTTCTAATATCCATTTAAACTTATGCCATTACATACATGTATTCTCCATTACCCACAGTGAGAATTCTCAAATATATTGATATATTTATCCTTTGTTTAATATATTTTCAAAAGTGTTATACCAACTGCACTATGAGCAACAAACCTATTAAGTTTGGTTCAAAGTATCTTTCTTTTTCAGAGGCAGGCCTCAATTTGCTTTGATAATTATGACTCAATATTGCATATATTAAATTATCACACTGAGTAATCTGAATATATACAATCTTTATTGGTTAATTAAATATATTTACATAAAATATCAAAATTTATTTCTTTGTTAATTTTTTGTGGATACATATTAGGTATATATATTTGTGGGGTATATGGAAGGTTTTGATACAGGCATGCTATGTGAAATAAACACATTATAGAGAATGAGAGAATGGAGTATCCATTCCCTCAAGCATTTACACTTTGAATTACAAATAATACAATTACATTCTTTAAGTTACTTAAAAATATACAATTAAGTTATTATTGATGATAGTCCTCAATCCTCTCTCTGTGTCCATTAGTTCAATTGGTCTGATTTTTGGATCCCACAAATAAATGAGAACATGCATTGTTTGTCTTTCTGTGCCTGACTTATTTCATTTACATTATGATCTCCAGTTCCATCCATGTTGTTGCAAATGACTGAATTTCATTTGTTTTTTATGGCTGACCGGTACTCCATTGTGGATATTTACATTTTCTTTATCCATTCATCTGTTTATGGACACCCAGAGTGCATCCAAATCTTACCTATTGTACACAGTGGTGCAATAAACATATGAAAGCAAACAAATTTCCTTTTCAAAATATCTAAGTTTTTTTTGTCTTTGGATTCAGATACATGTCAAGGTTACTTGTATTATTTTTTTCTTCAAGGTATTTATGTTATCAATTTAATATATATATATTTTTGTTTCTTTTTGCATTGTTGAAAATTTTCTTTTTCATTTCGTATTAACATTTATATACTGAAATATATAAATTAATTACATAATTTCAAAATTAGAAACCTTTTCCCTCCCATTATTTCTTACATTTATCAAACATTCTTTTTAGATAACCAAATTTATAACATTTGCTTTATCATTTCTTTGCTTATTTTTGCCAAAGTAGTTATTTACTATAAATGGCAATATACTATTCATACTACTTTACACTTTCTGCTTTGTTACTTAACAATATGTATCCTTGCCGTCGTTCCTTAGCAGTTGATAGAGACATTTTTCATTTTTTTAAATCTCCACATTATACAAAATG
Organism: Chlorocebus sabaeus; assembly: GCF_047675955.1. NCBI lineage: Eukaryota > Metazoa > Chordata > Mammalia > Primates > Cercopithecidae > Chlorocebus > Chlorocebus sabaeus. Next base: position 79,519,412 of record NC_132905.1, read on the forward strand.
GTGTGGATATACCTTAGTTTATTTAGCTATTTTTATGTGTGAGCATTAAGATTACTTTCAATAGTGTGACCTTATAGTTGATGCTACAATTAATAACTGTGATTATTTTCATATTGTTTTAGGTGTGTAATTTCAACGAATTTCTTAGTAGTGGGCTTACTGTGTCAGTTTCTCTGCTTACTGCTGTATTTCCAGCCATAGAAATTGTACCCTTCCTCCTTCCCTTTGGCCATATATGAGTGGTTATTTGCCATGGTTTTACCGGTACAGTATTCTATCAAAATTTTGAATTTTTGTAAATGTAATAGGTGAGAAAATGCTTCAGTCTAGGTTTAACTTGTAAATATCTTATTGCATGAAATTGAACATCTTGCACATGTCTAAGGCAAAGTTTACATTACTTTAATATTATCTGTTCATACCTTTTGCATATTTTTTCTTGTGGATTTTCATTCCTTTTTTCCAGTAGCTTTTAAAAGCTACCTAGAAATGTATAACTCCTCAAAAAAATTAAAAATAAAGCTATCATAAAATCTACTAATTCTGCTACTGGGTGGGAGGTGATTAAAAATGTTATTTAGTGGCATAAATCCTTTATGATACACTTTTTTTTCAGTTTCTTATTTTACTCTTGAAGTTACTTAGGATTTTGTTATTTTGCATGTAAAAGTTTTTGGTACCATAACTGAATCAATCAAATTTATATTTTCTTCACCCAGTTTTTGAAGCATAGTTTAAAAGTTTTATTTTTATATCCAGAGTATGAAGGAATTTCCTTATGTATTTTCCAGTATTTTATTATTTCATTTTTTAATGTTTATATGGCTGATCATTTTAACATTCACTCTTGTGTTTGGAATGTGTTATGGATCTAATTTTATTGTGTTGCTAATGGTTATCCTTTTGTGTCAATGCCATTTATTAAAAAGAATATCAATAAATAGCACTACCTTTTCATGCATTAAAGTTTCATATTTTATTGGGCCTACTTTAACTCTTTTCACTTTTTCCCACTAAACTTCCTGTCAATTCAAGAAAGAAATTATTTTACTTAGAGAATTTCTATAATAGCACTAGTCCTCCTTCCCAGTTACACAATTTCATGAGGATCTTAGCATTCCCTCCTGTTATTAATCCATAAAATGTTCATAAAACATAGAAACATTTATTAGTTCCAGAAATTTAAGCTTGATAGTACTTTTGCTAGGATCACATTAAATGTGTAAATTAACTGAATGAGAGCTGGCATGATTATAATAAAACATTATTTATCACTGCTTATACATCTGTTCAAATCTATTTGGTGTTTTTCAGGATAGTTTTAAACTTTTGCAGATACGGGGTTTTTCAAATTTCTTGTTAAATATAGTTTCAAGTGTTGGATCTTTTACTTCAGTTTTATAAATAAGGCTTTTCTCCTCTGTTTAATTCAATTTTTGTAAGATTAGAAGACTGAGTGGAATTCACTTTCTCTTTGAAATCTTCTCTAACACCATCCTGTAAAGAGGAAAGTTCCATTCAGGCTAGCATCCTTTTCATTATTTGACGTATTGTGTAACTTCAACTGTTACATAATTGAAAATACAGAGTTTTGAGAGTCAGACTCAAGTGCCACATTCAAAGCTCCATGACCATTGTGTCCATGTACCAACTGTTACTGAATCAGGCATCTCTTTTCTGTATATCTCCGTGGTTTCATTTTCTAGTCAATAAAAGTAATGACACCTCCCTTAAAATAGTTGTGAGAAATAAATTATTAAAGAATGTAATGGACATTCCAACATCCACGGACATTTTAGCTCAAATATATTTCTTGTATTCACTATTCTATCAAGCAAATAAAGTGATGTGTTATTGATTATCCAAGTAGCCCATTTCTTGTGAGACGTCAGTATGCAAGAGAACTGATATCATTAGAAAAGAAGGTAAGTGTTTCTTTACCAACTCGTCCACCTCTAAAGAGAAACCCAGTGTGAGAAGGCCAGAGTATGGTATTTTAAAGTTTTAATAATCAGGCCATCTCCATTCAAGAAATGTTTGTGGAGAGCCAAGATAATCCTCTGTGTAGAAACAACCTTCAACTCCCACATAAGAGATGGAGGCAAGAAGTTAAATACATTTTTTTATTTACTTCAAACTTCACGTCACCAAGGAAACTAGTCCCTTTGATGGATGTCCCGGATTTTTTTGTCTCCAATGTAAGGGGTATTTTTCCTTGCTAATCAGATGAGAGACAGAAGTAATGTTCACATAACTGCAAGGTGATTTTCTTCAATGGAGACCTGTACTATGAAATTGAACGAAAGTAATTTTAAACATTGACACTTTAATTTTCATGTTTTATGATCTTGAATTTATAGAACAGAAAATATTAAAAATCTTACAAAGTTCTGACAATTATATGTATAGTAGAATGCATACAACTATTAACTCAATACTTTGTTTCTTTGGTTCCATTTCTCACCTGACATATGAAATTTTTCATTTCTCATTGGAAATGTCTTATCTGATCTATGACAACTAAGTATGATCTATGACAGGTTTCCCTCTCAGCCCTAAGTAAAAAAGTAACAGGAATAATAGCAAGATTCATTTTTTGCCTTATTTTTTCCATATGCCTTAAGAAATTAAATACTCCAATATTAGCCAGGCGCGGTGACTCACGCCTGTAATCCCAGCCTTTTGGGAGGCCAAGGTGGGTTTATCACGAGGTCAGGAGATCGAGACCATCCTGGCTAACACGGTGAAAACCCGTCTCTACTAAAAACACAAAAAATGAGCCGGTGTGGTGGCAGTGCCTGTAATCCCAGCTACTCAGGAGGCTGAGGCAGGAGAATGGTGGGAACCCAGGAGGCAGCGGAGCTTGCAGTGAACCGAGATCGCGCCACTGCACTACAGCCTGGACGACAGAGCGATACTGTCGGGTGTGGGGGAGAACCAAAAAAAAAAAAAAAAGCTCCAATATTTACCATTTCCCTGTTCAGAAAAAAAATATGGAGGTTGAAACGAAGTACTTTTGGAGAACCCTGTCACTCTCTCTTCATCCTCCTTTTCATTTTTCTTATTAAGAAAATGTAGACCTTGGATAGAACCATTAGTGTATGCCCTTCACATATGAGAAAATCAATATGCCTTCTTCAAATAAGAGCACATCTAAACTATTTTCTATTAATATTTTTTTACATTTTCATTAGAAAGTTCCTGTAAAAACCCGAGTTTATAATTATCGTTTTACTTGTCATCATCTGTCTTTGAATAATATTATTTAGTTTGAAAGGTTAATTGGCTATGAGCCATCTGTGACAAAGTGAATAATTTCAATCACCTGACTTGTATGCTACACTTAGTTTTCTTAAATATATTATCTTTCATTTCTCTCCGTTTGGATAGTTCTAATTCTTTAATAATCCACTGACCATAAATAGGTATGTGAACTTTAAAACACATGGCCCTAACACTGTTTTAAAAATATGTTTATACATTGATAAGTCAAGCTTTCTATAATATATTGAAATATTTAAATACATATATTAGTCAAACACTTTTGTGTCTCTGAGAATGAGTTTTTATGAATAATTGAATGTCTCAGATACTTAGCATTTACCTCCTCAGTAAAGTATAAAAACATTTTATTCTTTTAAGAATTATTTAAAAACTCAAAAATATACTAAACATATTAAGATTTTTCAAAAACAACACAAGCCGTAGAATTTTTCATTAAGTAAGGTCTACCTTTTTATCATGTAGTGTACTGGATTCTACTTAGGGTTTCTTTTATTTTGCTACTATTAAAGAAAAATTAAAATTTTATTTCTAATTTTTTATTTTTTTTAATCTTTGTTGTTTTCTCCTGGAATAACTAATGTTCATATTTGCTACTTAAGACCTTACAGTAAACCCTGACTGAGAAAAACACAGCTCTAATTTTAAAGGAATTAAAATATGTCTAACAGTACAAAGCTCCTTCCCTGATAGAGGATAAACACAGAGCACTCTACGTTGATGATTGACTGAGCAATGTGTGAAGAAAGGGCATTTTGAGAAGTAAAGGAATCTTCATCACAAGACAGATGAAGTGCTTTTCGTTGTTGTTGTTGTTAATAATCTTTATAGCTACACATCATTTAAGTGTATGATTCAATATTAGCACCCAAGTGACTCTTATCTTGAAAGGTTTCCACCTGCCAAACGAGGTCAGCGGCTCCATCCTAGGCCCAAGAAATAGCTCATTTGCTTTTTGTTCTTTTGTCTAGTTTTGTTCTTTTCAAATTGCATATAAATAATGTTTGGCTTATTTCATTCAACATATGTTTCGAAAATTAATCCATCTTGTGTCCAACAGTTATTTCTTCTTTTTATCGTAGAATAGGATTTAATTGTATTAGTATATTACAACTTTATTTTATTTTATGTAATTCTTTATTGTTGAGACAGAGTCTTGCTTTGTTGTCAGGCTGGAGTACAGTGGTGCAATCATTGCTCACTGCAGTCTGAACCCTCTAAACTCAAGCAATCCTCCCACCTCAGCCTTCAAGCTAGTTGGGAAAAAAGGCATGCATCTCCACACATAGCTACTATTTTGTGTTTTGTAGAAACAAGGTCTTGCCACATTGCCCAGGCTGGTCTCAAACTCCTGAAAGCAATCCTCCCGCCTTTGCCTCCAAGTCCCAATTGATTTTATTAATTTAATTTTAATTTTATTTTACTTTAAGTTCCAGGATATATGTGTATGATGTGTAGGTTTGTTACATAGGTGAACATGAGCCATGGTGATTGGCTGCACCCATCAACTGATCATCTAGGTACTAAGCCCAGCATGTATTAACTATTTTCTGATGCTCTCTCTTCCCCCAACCCAAGTGACAGGTCCCAATGTATGTTGTTCCATTCTCTGTGTCTATACGTTCTTATTGTTCAGCTCCCACTTATAAGTGAGAACATGTGATATCTGGTTTTCTGTTCCTGTGTTAGTTTGCTGAGGATAATGAACTTCATCCACATCTCTGGATGAGACCTCCAGCTTCATCCATGTCTCTGCAAAGAACATGATCTTGTTCCTTTTTATGGCTGCATAGTATTACACGGTATATAACGTACCATATTTTCTTTATCCAGTCAATCATTAATGAGCTTTTGGGTTGATTCCATGTCTTTCCTATTGTGAATAGTGCTGCAATGAACATGCATGTGCGTGTATCTTTATAACTGTATGACTTACAGTCTTTTGGGTATATACTAAGTAATGGGATTGCTGGATCAAATGGTATTTCTGGTTGTAGGAATCACACACTGTCTTCCACAATCGTTGAACTACTTTACCTTCCCACCAACAGTATAAAAGTGTTCCTATTTCTCCACAACCTCACTAGCATCTGTTGTTTCCTGACTTTTTGATAATAACCATTCTGACTGGCATGAGATGATATCTCAGTGTGGTTTTGATTTGCATTTCCCTAATGATCAGTAATGTTGAGTTTTTTATCATATGTTTGTTGGCCACATAAATGTCTTCTTAGGAAAAATGTCTGTTCATGTCCTTTGCCCACTTTTAATGGGGTTGTTTTATTCTTGTAAATTTGTTTAAGTTCCTTATAGACTCTAGATATTAAACTTTCATCAGATAGATAGATTGCCAAAATTTTCTCTCATTCTGTAGGTTGTCTGTTTGCTCTGATGATAGTTTATTTTGCTGTACAGAAGCTTTAGTTTAATTAGACCCCATTTGTCAATTTTTGCTTTTGTTGCAATTGCTTTTGATTTTTTTTTTTTTAATGAAGTCTTAGCCCATGCTTATGTCTTGAATGGTATTTCCTACATTTTCTTCTAGGGTTTTTATAGTTTTGAGTTTTACATTTAAGGCTTTAATCTATCTTGGGTTAATTTCTGTAGAAGATGTAAGGAAGGGATCCAGTTTTAATATTCTACATATGGCTAGCCAGTTCTCCCAGCACCATTTATTAAACAGGGAACACTTTCCCCATTGCTTGTTTTTATCAGGTTTGTTGAAGATCGGATGGTTGTAGATGTGTGGTCTTATTTATGAGTTCTCTATTCTGCTCCCTTCGTCTATGTGTTTTTGTACCAATACAATACTGTTTTGGTTCCCGTAGCCTTGTGGTATAGTTTGAAGTTGGGTAGCCTAATGCCTCCAGCTTTGTTCTTTTTGCTTATGACTGTCTTGGTTTCACAGGCTCTTTTTTGTTCTATATCTTCCTGACACCAAAACCTGGCAGAGATACCAAAAAAAAAAAAAAAAAAAAAAAAGAAAGAAAAGAAAACTTCAGGTCAATATACCTGATGAACATAAATGTAAAAATCCTCAATAAAATACTGGTAAATTGAATCCAGCAGCACATCAAAAAGCCTATCCACCATGACCAAGTCAGCTTCATTCTCAAGATGCAAGGCTGATTCAACATACACAAATCAATAAACATAATTCATCACATAAACAGAACTAGACAAAAACCAAATGATCATCTCAATAGATGCAGAAAAGACCTTTAATAAAATTCAACATTGTTTCATGTTAAAAACTCTCAATACACTAGGTATTCAGAAGGAACATACCTTAAAATAATAAAAGCCTTTTATGACAAACCCACAGCCAATATCATACTGCATGGGCAAAAACTGGACACAGTCTGCTTGAAAACTGGCACAAGAAAAGGATGCCCACTCTCATCAATCCTATTCAACATAGTATTGGAAGTTCTGGCCAGGGCAATCAGACAAGAGAAAGAAATAGAGGATATTTAAATAAAAAGAGAGGAAGTCAAATTGTCTTTGTGTGCAGATGACATGATCCTATATCTAGGAAGCCCCATCATCTCAGCTCAAAAGCTTCTTAAGCTGACAAGCATCTTTAGCAAAATCTGAGGATACAAAATCAGTGTGCGAAAATCACAAGCATTCCTACACACCAACAACAGAAAGAGAGCCAAATCATTAATGAACTTCCATTCACAATTGCTACAAAGAGAATAAAATACCTAGGAATACCGTTAACAAGGGAAGTAAAGGACCTCTTCAAGAACTAAAAACCACTGCTCAAGGAAATCAGAGAGGACACAAACTAAATGGAAAAACTTTCCATGCTCATGAATAGGAAGAATCAATATTGTGAAATTGGCCACACTGCCCAAAGTAATTTATAGATTCAATGTTCCCATTAAACTACCAATTGATTTTTAAAGATCCATCCTTTTCTTTTTGCCATTTACTAGTGTCTTGTACCTTCTTATTATTGAGTTTTGAGAGCTCTTTTTATATTCTAAATAAAAGTTCTCCATAAGATATATGTATTACAATTATTTTTTTCCAGTCTGTGGCTTGTCATTACTTTTCTTAACAATATTTAAAATAATAATTTCAGTGAAATCTAATATCAGAATTTTATTTATTTATCTGTATGTTTGTTTATTATTAACTCTGCACTCTCTTTTTGCTCCAATGACCTATTTGTCTATTCCTCACCAGCATTACCCTACCTTAATTGTTATAACTTTATAAGACATTATAAATTCAGATGATGTAAATCCTGCAATTTTGTTCTGTTTGCTTCAAAATTGTTTTGCTATGCTGAGCCACTTTCCTTTTTTTGTATATAATCAGCTTGACAACTTCCACAAAATCATGTGATTATTTTGGGTGATTGTGTTGTGTTCATAGGTAAATTTGGAAAGAATTACAGCTTAAACATATTTCTACACCAATCCACGAAAACGCTGTATTTTTAATTTATTTAAGCCTTTTGCAGTTGATCTAAAAATACTTTAAATTTACAGTTAAAAGACTTGCTTAGACTGTAAGCAAATTTTTTCCCAAATTTCTTACTTTTTATAAATGCAATTTGAATCTTGTTCTCTTGCAGTTATTCTCTTCTAGTATTCCAGTTTTCAATATTTTGCCTTCCATCTCATGTTCATCTTTCATTTCTTCTCTGTGAGAATGGATCATAGCAATTTAAATATTTTCTATTTGCTAGCTGTTAAGACGTTAATCTTTGTCAGTAAAAGGCACTGGTGGACATTGAATGAGGACATGATGGTTCCAGTGTGTGCCAACACCCATCTCCTATTGTATGGTTAATTTCTTCCATTGAGCACTTGCGGTATATAATGGAGCTTCAGATCCCAGCAACTGCCCATAGGCAATTTCTCCAGCACCAGGTTTCTGCAGCATACACAGTAACTCTTGCACCAAGATCCTGAATTACATCTTTTATTTTGGAAAAGTTTCTACAGCATATGCAGTTTCTACTGCACTAAGTTTCACTAGTAGCAAGGTTTGCATTTCCAAAACCAACATTCTACAGCATGTAAACCTCTGCTTGTGCCAGGGTACCTGAGTATGGATGAGATTTCTGGTACCAAGCTACATGGAATGTACAGATTCTCTCATACTAGAGTCCTGTGGGAAAAAGGGTGAATTTCTAGCACCAAGCACCTAGCATGTGCAGCTTCTCTAGTGCCCAGGTTTTATAACACAGATAGTATTTCCAGAGTCATGCTTTTGCAGCATATGCAGCTCACCTTTCATTAGAGTTTTGCAGTGCTTGGTGACCAGAAGGACCCATCTCCTATCACCTGGTGATAGGTGATATCTCTGTTGTGTTTTGCAGTTGAGAACTTTTGGGGAGACCTGATCCCATGATCAAATTTCACTAGCATCAGAGAGGGTGGATTTCTAGCAAGTTCCTGAAGTGCATTGCCAAAGAGATTTCCATGCCATACAGTGATCCATGGCAGTGCACTGTCCAAAAAAGTCCAGATTTCACCTCTAGGAGTAAAGAGATGGTCTTTTACGGTGTTTTATCTCAGCCTTATCTGTAGTAGCTACTTCTTATATATGTAACTTGGTGAAAATGCATTGCCATATTTACATATTGCTGGATTTAGTTTTTTTAATTAAAAAAAATGCATTTATGGCCAGGCACGGTGGCTCACACCTGTAATCCCAGCACATTGGGAGTCTGAGGCAGGTGGATCAAGAGGTCAGGAGTTTGAGACCAGCCTGGCCAAGATAGTGAAATCCTGTCTCTACTAAAAATACAAAAATTAGCTGGGCGCAGTGGCGGGTGCCTGTAATCCCAGCTACTCGAGAGGCTGAGGCAAGAGAATTGCTTGAACCTGGGAGGCAGAGGTTGCAGAGAGCCAAGATCGTGCCACTGCACTCTAGACTGAGCGACAGACCAAGACTCTGTCTCAAAAAACAAAACAAACAAACAAAAAAACCGGATTTATGTCCTTGTAGTATGTTGCTCTTGCGTTTACCCTCTTGAAATTTCTGTTTCAGCTGTCATAGTAATCCTGATTTTATAACAGATTATAATTTATTCCCTCCTTTTCTGTTTTCTGGGAATGTCCATATAGAATTGGTACTGTTTATTTCCTTAAGTATTTGGTACATTTTGTCATTAATGCTTTTTGGGTTTCAGGTTTCACTTTTGTGGTAAGATATTTAACTAAAAAATCCAATTTTTCCCACATACATAGAACTTTACAGATTATCTTTTCTTCTTGACTGAACTTTGACAGTTTTTTATTTTTTATTTTTTATTTATTTATTTTTTGAGGTGGCGTCTTGCCCCGTTGCCCAGCTGGAGTCCAGTGGCGTGATCTCGGCTCATTGCAACCTCCGCCTCCCAGGTTCAAGCAATTCTCTTGCCTCAGCCTCCCGAGTAGCTGGGACTACAGGCACATGCCACCGCGTCCAGCTGATTTTCGTATTTGTAGTAGAGATGGGGTTTCACCATGTTGGCCAGTATGGTCTCGATCTCTTGACTCTGTGACCCACCTGCTTCAGCCTCCCAAAGTGCTGGGATTACAGGCATGAGCCACCACCATACCTGGCCTGACAGTTTTTATTGTTCAAAGTATGTACCCATTTTATCAAAGCTGTCAAAGTTATTAGCATTAACTTTGTATGGTATGTATTATCATCTCTTTAATGTCACGAGGATCTGTAGCAATACTCCCTTTTCATTACTGACCGTTACAGTTTGTTCAGTCTCTCTCTGCTCCTAATCAGTCTGGCTAGAGATTTGTCCATTTTGTTAATCTTTAAACAACCATGATTATCTTTCTGTTTTTACTGTCATTGATTGCAGTCTTTTTCTGTGTTTTATCCTTTTGCTTCTTGTCAGAAATGAAAATATACCTATTTAATTCGTAACTGTAATTGCTTTGGTTTCTTTGTTATAATTTATAACTCTTGCTTTTAAATAAAACTCATGATTGTCTTTAAAGTATCAATCAGGTAAGCATTATGCATTAATTATAATGCTTTAAGCAGTAGAAGTAGCTTATAAAATTTAGGAATACGAGTGACTCCAAAAAAGTACTAGGTTGACAGATACTACGTTGAATTGGCTTCCCAGTGATATTTCAGGTCCGGGTTGACATCTCTATGTTTCTTTAACTTTTTCCTCATTGCTTCAAGATACCTGAATCAACTCTGAGCATCATTTCAGCCTAGTCCATTATCCAAAGAGGGAAAGAAGAGGGTGGAAAATAAATTGAATTAGACAACTATTGCTCTCACTTTTTTTTTAAATCAAACATTTTACACTTTCTATAAAGTCTCAATGGTTAGAACTGGTCATGCATCTAATGGCAAAACCCTGTCCCTACAAAACAATTTTGAAAAAACTTATCGGGCTTGGTGGCATATACCTGTAATCCCAGCTACCAGGGAGGTTGAGGTGGTTGGATGGCATGAGCCTGGCAGGTTGAGGCTGCAGTGAACCATGATCATGCATTCTAGCATATGCAATGGACTGAGACTCTGTCTCAACAATAAATAAATAAATAAATAAATAAATAAATAACAAGAAAAAGAAAGAAAAAGAAATATGAGTTAATTGGATAGTCAAGTAATAGTGTTTGCTTCACCCCAGAAGTGGAAATCAAACTATTAACTATTAAAGAACTTTGCTTTAAATGTCTTTAAAGATAAAAATCTTATATGTTGCATTGTTCTAATATTTTCAAATCATTAGCTCTTACTTTGAATTTGAATTAACATACAATTCCTTTTAATTTACATTATTCTATTCCTCAATATATTCCTCAATATATAAGTTTTTAAAACTATAGAAGTTGTTTCATTTTTAAGATTAAATGTGGGCTATCACTTCCATTCCAATGCAAGTGAGCCTTTTTGGAAGGGTGCTGAGGAAAGGGAGTTTTTTTTTTTTTTTTTTTTTTTTTTTAAAAAAAAGACACTAGGAACACATTGATTTATACAGCTAAATGCTAAACTTGGGGTAAAATCACTGTATGTAGGATGGATAGCATAGATGGAATGCCTTTAAGAAACAAAATATTGCAAGAACCTAAATAAATGTGGAACTACTGAGCTAAAACTAATAATGATGACAATAATTAGTATGACAGGCCTAGTGATAATCATGTTGTCTTTTCCCAACAATCTCAACAATCTTAAAGCACAGATAGCATTAAAGCTGCATAAATATAAGTAGTTGGTGTAGTTTAGACACTTTAATCTCAACTTACACAGTGTGATGTGACTGCAAAATGATGAACTGATGAAGTGTACATGAAAGTTGTTTTGGATAGAAAGTTGGAACCAAGAGTCAGTCACTATTTAATTTGCAGATATTAAGGTAATATATTTCTTAAATTTACTATAATTGATAATATAGACACACTAAAAATTACAATGTTTTATAGATTTGGAGGAAGACGTGTTCTAGATGAACTCTTCAAGTTACCCAAGAGAAAATTTTCAAACCAGATAATTGTGATCTACTTGGTTCTCAGAGACCACTCAGGAAAGGAGCTGTTTTGAACTCTCAGTTCTAGTCAACGAAAACATCCCCTTCACTTTCAAACAAATCCTGAAATTCTGGTGAATTCCCTTCTACGCCCTCATATAAATAGAAAACATTTTATTCTCTCCATTTGAGTAAATACTCCAAAATTAGTTGATGGTTCAAAATACATGTTCTCAGGCTAAAAAAATGAAAGGTTTCCGATATATGGCATTGCCACACAGACATCATGATTCTGTCTCCTTGATCGTTTACTTTCCTCTCAAATCCTGTTTAGCCAGGGGCTCTAAAGTTTTATTTCCTCCAGAGTGAGTGTCAGCAGAATAGGCGATGTTATTAAGAAAGTTGGCACTAAAAGCACAACTTAGAGGACAGAGCTGTCTTCTTGTCTATACATTATCATTGGGAGTTTGAAGCATATTCGTTGTCCTCGTCTGAGATCTTCCAAACGTAGAACCTGACACAACAATTCACATTTCAGACTTTTATTTGAGAAGTTATTTCAAGAAGTATGCAGGGAGTCTGAAAATGATACAGGAAGGGAGGAAAACCAATAGGGTTTCATAACTGGCAAGTTGTCTGCATGAAAAACTGGAACTCGATACCACTATTATACTCCTTACAGAAGAGAAGCTGAGCTATTAATCTACCAGCTCAAAACCCACATCCCTTTAAAGGACACTCCTAGGCATTAAAAACTCTGCACATGTGGCAGGCAGGAACAACATCTGACTACATTCTAGTGGCTAAAACACACCCTCAAGCATAGAGATGCAGGGAGGCACACACCTATCTTATAGTCTCTATCTCTACCACACCCGCAAACTAGGTGGCTGGAAGGAGTGCCTATTCCGATCCACAGGAGCCTCACATTAAGTTCTCATGGCCTGTGATAAAGTTATACAAATTGTTTCATTTTAATCCTGAAGGTAATGCAAAAATAAAATGGAAAAAGTAAACAGAAAAACTTACACACACACACACACAAGAAACCAAGCAAAGACAACAGCAAAGACTTGGAGTAGATCCTAGTATTGCCAAAATAAAAGTATTTTTAAGACATCACATTTATTTTTAAAACTTATATTTGGAGCAGGCATTGGCAATAAAGTAAGAGACTAAGGAAAATAAGAACCTAATTGTACCTAAGGATCTACAAAAAGATACAGCAGTTATTTCAGGCTGTTAAATTACATGTAATTAAAATTATACAGGTGGAGGATATTTAGTAAGAATTTGGTGAAAACATCAGAATTATAACATATTCCTCATTATTTAATTATTAAATATAGAAACTATTGCACGTGTAAAATCAGAGTACGCATCAATATTTTACTTTGCAAAAAAATCTTTTGAAATGTAAAGAAAGGAAGAAATCACAGTTTTTCGACATTAATAAAGAAACTTAAAAATGAAAAACACAGAAAACATAATTTTAAGGGATGCAGATTTAATGATTTCATTCTTTTTAATTGCTTTCTGATTTGTATTTTTTAGTCTCAATTATAAAATGTATTAGTATTATTAAGACACAAAAAACTGCAAAGCAATGACAATATTTAGAGCAAACAAGAATTATTGAAAGAGGATGTCTAAAAAAGTGTAGATATGTGTAAAGAAGTGACTAAGTTACTGAATAACTTTTAAAAGCAAAAGTTTTAAACTTAAGTAATGACAATTCAAAGTTTTCTTCTGACCGTAAATAGCATTTGTGCTCCAGTAAGTCACTTAAGAATTTCCAGATCATACTTTTTCCATCTTAAATGAGACAACTGAATTGCATTGTAGTGAATTTAAGACGCAGTAAAAACAACTTTAACAAAACTGTGGCATCAAATAGGCAAAGAAACTGATATCTGGTAACGAAAATAGAAGAATCTTACTTAACAATTATCCAGAGCTTCGCATGAGCCTGTATAAATGGGGCATTTTGCAGAGCTTTGTAAATTGCACATTTAAAAAGTTACACTCAAGAATAAAAATACTCAAGTAAATTGTTATCACAGAGAAAAAGTGCCTCTTCAAAATTAATACTCTTGCTTTACTTTCTTGGTATTATAACTGTATGATAAATTATAATAAAATAGTCATTCTATTTTTATGTTCCAGACTGCATTTTCCAATTAATTAAAACTATTAATTTTTATTATGATTTGTTAGTTCATGTAAATTTATCTTTTTCTTTAAAATTCAAACTAGGAATAAAAAATATGTCCAGAAAACTGTAGGTATATTTTACCGCTTTTTGAGGCAAGGGTAGCAAGATGTCACATTTGTGATGTTTCATGTAGTCAGCAGTTTACTGTTTATTTACTTTTTAATTCACAGTTGAAGAAAGAACAAAATCAGCAGTACAAAATAAATGATCGCAAATAAAAAGTATAAGCAGAAGGCATTCACAGCTATTTAGAGTGAATTTTACACATTATCTTTTTAAAAATACGCTTCACATTGGATTGAGTTTTGCCCTAAATTTTATTCATCTAACATATATATTGTATTTTCTATTATCATTTTAAAAGACATTTTGAATTTTACCTTTTCTGTAAGACTGAGATTTCCTGTGTCTTAAAGTGATAGTTGTTGTTTCAAAGTAAGGTAATTTGAAAACAACAAAAACAAAGCTGGATAATTATTATATTACTGCTTCGGAAATTGCGGTGAAACTTTATTATCTCACCCAGTTTCTGAAGGAATCTAGCGGCAACTGAACTGTGTGGTTTTAGCTCAGCGCTTGTAGCAAGATCTCAGCTCTCCTCTGGAGCAGCAAGGATCTCAAGATCTAACTGCAGCTTCTGAATCTGCTTCCATGATCACCCACCTGAGTGTTGGCAGGCCACAGTTTCACAAGCTTTGCCTGAAAATGTTAGTTACTCGCCACCATATGATCCTCTTCATATAGCTGCTCCAAAAATGACAGCTCATTTCTACTAGAAAGAGTAAGGAGAGACAGAGAACGACAGAGAGAGAAAGAGAGAGAGAGAAGACGAGCAATATTCTGCCGCATGCTATTCAGCACATTGTAAAACCCCGGTAAAATATGACAGGGGACGACTTAAAGGTGTGAATGCCTTGAAAGGAATCTTTGGAGGATACATTGAAGGCTTGTTATTCCAGTCCTTCCTGGCTCCAATTATTTATGTTTTTCCTGTAAGTGAAATACATTTATCTCCTCATAAAGGGCCTCCTAATGTCTTATCCCATTACAGCATCAGCTCAAGTCCGGATCTATATCTACCCCCAGTACAGTAGTGAATGAGGTTCCTTGGATATGGTTTCTTAAGTACAACCCCATGAATACAGGTTTTCTTCATCTCTGAAACTAACATGGCAAGTAATCTGCTCTTAATGCACCAATGTTTAATGATGTGATTGGCACAGATAGCATGTTTTAAAAAGGAAGGAAAAAGTAGTCATGTGTGCAAAGCTATATATAAAATTCAGCAAGTGAAATGCTGTAAATTCTGTAATTATATCTCAAGGCCAACAAATAACTTAATTTTCTGGGCTCTTGGTTCCACCCTGTGAGTCCTCCTTCCTTTTTTTTTTTTTTTTTTTTTTTTTTGAGACGGAGTCTCACCCTGTCGCCCAGGCTGGAGTGCAGTGGCCCAATCTCGGCTCACTGCAAGCTCCGCCTCCCGGGTTCCCGCCATTCTCCTGCCTCAGCCTCCCGAGTAGCTGGGACTACAAGCGCCGCCACCACGCCTGGTTAATTTTTTGTATTTTTAGTAGAGACAGGGTTTCACCGTGTTAGCCAGGATGGTCTCGATCTCCTGACCTCGTGATCCGCCCGCCTTGGCCTCCCAAGGATCACAGGCGTGAGCCACCGTGCCCGACCAGAGTCCTCCTTCCTTTTTAATGAAAGGTACCATGGGTTGCTTTTCACTCACTTGCTGCTGATAGAATTTTGTGGGACAAAAGCCCTCTTTTCATGTTGTGTTATTTTTGTCCTTTTCAGTTCAATATGGTACTATATCTGAATCTGAAATTCCTTTAAAAGTGTGTAAATCTTATTAAGATCTGTACCATTAGATAAAATCCACGTTCATGATCTCTTGGGGATGAGACCTTCTGTACTTTGCATTTCATCTGGGAAGGCTGAAGGACAGTGACCTTACGCTTCTTAAAAACTCTACTGTTTGATTGTAAGGAAATATGAGGCACACATTCTATCTCTTTAGAGGGCCTTTTGTCTGACATACAACCTTTGATTTTTCCGAGGTCTCCACCAAAGATATTTTAGTCACATCTTCAGCTTTATCTTTGGTCTGTATTTTCCTAGGAGTGCCTCTAACTTTATCTTTCCTTAGAAAGTTATCATCCTTTATGAAAGGAAAACACTAAAAATGTTCAAAACCATCAAGTGTTAATATTTTGTTTACTAGTCCTTCCTTTGTTTTATCTCCCTCCTGTAGCATTACAATAAGCAACAAGAGGAAACAAGGAAGCACATTCAACACTGATTGGAAATCTCATTGTAAGATGATTCTCCATAAGTCTCTGGTATAGCTGCATCTCTTACATCATTATCTCACATTTCTGAAGGTCAAAAGTCAGAAATGTATCTCAATGGGCTACGATCAAAATGTCAGTCAAAATGTCAGAACAGCTGAATTTCTTTCTAGATCCTCTAAGAATCAATTGTCTTGACATGTACAGCTTTTAAAAGCTGCTTGTATTCCTTGGCTCATGGCACCATTAAATCTTCAAAGCCATAAATGGCTGATCCAATCTTTCTCATACTAACTCACCCTAACATTGAATGGTCTGCCTTCCTATCTCACCTATAAGGACCCTTGTAATTACAGGATAATCCAGAATAATTTAGGATAAGCCCTATCTCAAAATCTTTAATTTAGCCACTTCTGAAAAGTTACTTTTGCCATGCAAGACAGACAACATATTCACAGGTTCCAGAGTGTAGAACATGAGTATCGATGAGAGGCCATTTTTCTGCTTGTTATAGTCTACTCTTTGGACTCCAAAGAGTCAGTTCCATCCCACATGAAAATGCAATCACTCTATAGCAACATCTCCAAATTTTCAACCAATGAATGCATAAATTTAAATCCAAAATCTCATCTGTGTCTGTTCAGCTCAAAGTCTCAAATCTTACTCTCTAAATCATCTAAATCAGTTATGAATAAAGCTCTGGATGTAATTAATCCTGGGAGAGAATCCCATCAGTGGGCTTGTGATACTAGAAAACAAGTTATCTGTTCCCAACATACAACAGTAGTTGAGGATAAAATAGCAGTTATATATATATATTTCCTTTTAAAATGTGAGAAAATGAAAGGAAAACAAGTATTCAACAGTCCAAAATTTTGAAATCCAGTTGAACAAATGACACAAGGTCTCAAGACCTAGTAATAATATTCTTTGACTCCTGGCTCTACTTGCTCAGAGGATGGTAGCTCTGCCATTGGAGCCATCTTTTCTTTTTAAGAAATGCAGAACATGTTCTCAGCTAAGTAAAGTTATCTGTTTCGTGCTTGTAGAATTTTGGGACCAACATTCTTTTACTATTTCATCCTTTCTCTGTCTCTTTCTATCTCACCTGGTAGAGTTTCTGCTGGTAAAAATTTTTCAAAACCCTTGTGAGTCTCCTGTATATGTCATGAGAATTCACTCTACTAGTCAAGATACTATCACACAGATATTTTGTGAATGATTTGTTTCTCTTCCTGTTTTATTCCAGATAGCTGTGCTGTTCTCTGATTCACTAACATCTTTCAAGTGATTTCTATGTGAATGACACTGTAACTATTAATTTCTTCTTAGGCACTTACAAAAAGCTTTCCAGTCAAATGCTAGTTTTAAAGTATGCTTCCTTGACAGTGAACCTCTAAATTGAGCATCTTTTGTAATATGAATAGGCTCAGAATTTCTCAAATAATCAAGTTTTGGTTCTTTCTACTTCATAATTCTTCCCTCAGTGTACGTCTTTTCTCCCACGTTTTACTATAAGCACCAAGAAGCAACCAGGTCACATCTTTAACATTTTCTTTGGAAATCTCTTCAGTTAACTATCCAAGTTCTTCTTTTACAAAGTTTGCTTTCTGCGTAATTGTAGGACACTATCCCACTAAACTTTCTGCCGCTATATAGCAAGTACCTCCTTTCCTCCCGTTTCCAATAACGTGTTTCTCATTTCTCACTGAGTCCTCAATAGCAGTACCTTTAAGGTCCATATTTTTAGCCATAGTCTGCAGACAATAATTTAGCAATTCTCTAAGGTGACATATGATTTCTGTGCCATGATCATCAGTTTCTTCTGAAGTTTCACCAGCAAGATCTTAAATGATTGTATTTCAACTAATAGCCAATGCAATCCAACCTAAGTTTTTTTTCTAGCACGATCATCAAAATGTTCCAGCCTCAGGCCATTTTTCAATTACAAAGCCACTTTCACATTTTTTTAATATATATTTTTTAGAGCAGCACACAACTTCTAGGTACCAAAGGCTGTAACAGTTTCCTAAGGCTGCTCTAACAAATTACTACAAACTTGGTGATCTAAAACAACATAAATTTATGATCTTACAGTTCTGGAGGGCAGAAGTCCAAAATGTCTCTCACTGGGTTAAAACACAAGTACAAACAGGGCTGCTTTCTTTTCTGGAGGCTTTAGGGACAAGCCATTTGGTTTTTTTGGTTTGTTTGTTTTGGTTAGGTTTTTGGATTTTGCTTTTTCAGCTCCTTCTTCCATCTTCAAAACCAACAATGGCCACTCAAGTCTTTCTCATGATGCATCACTCTGACACTGACTCTTCTGCTTTCTCTCTTTGACTATGCAGGAGGACCCTTCTCCTTACCTTGTATCCACCGGAATATTTCAGGCTAACCTCCCCATCTCAATATCTTTAACATAATTACACCTGCAGTATCTCTTTTCACAAGTCGCGTTATAGACATTAACACACAGTTATTTTTGAGAGGAAACGCTATTTTGTCTACCACAGTTTGCTAGCAGTTCTCTCATAAGATTGGGAGTTTTCTTTTTTTGTCTGTTTCTTTCCTTGCTTTTAAATTATTTCTTTCGCTGTGACAAAACTCCCTTCCTATGCAACATCCCCCGAGCCACTGCATCACCCCTGGGACTTGAGGAACAAGAAACATTGAAGCAAATGTGAAACTTGTGCTGCATTCAGTATTTTGAGGAAAAGAAGTTCTTTTTCTCTGACCTAGGAGTTTGATAGCTTCTGCTAGCATCAACGTAATTGTGACAGTCTCCATTGTTAGCTTGCAAAGCAGAATAAGATTTCGGATGTATCACAGCGTATGACCGCTTTAGCCTGGTCAATCATTTTTGACTTAATAATTAACTTTAATTAAGTATGGTGTTGCTAAGCTCTCTGCCACTATATTAAAACGATCTCCTTTCTCTAATTTCTAATAACGTTTGTCCCTCTTTTCTGCCACCCTTTATGCACAGCCTTCTCCAAGAGCAGAAGGCTTCTATTAACAGTTTCCTCAAAGCACTCTGGGCTTTCACCGTAATTCTCCTCAAGGTCTACTTTCTAGTTTCAAACTCACTCTCACATTTCAAGTTTGTTTTCTTGCATCTCGCTTTTGGTTCCAAACAGAAATTTTGGTTCAAAAAAATCAGCTTTCTTTTGCTGAATAATAAATTATCCTAAAGTGTAAGAGCTTAAGACAACACATATTTCGTTCTCTTACAGTTTCTGAGGGTCAAGATTGAAATTCTTGGAGTAGCTTAGGAGAGAACTTCTGGCTCTAGAAACTAAGAGATTGCAGCCAAACTGTTAGCTGGTGATGCTTGACACCTCAAAGCTTACATGAGGCTTGTGAACCTGTATGCAAGCTCCTTCATATGGGTTTTGGCAGACATCAGTTCTTTGGTGGCTCTTGGCTGTCACAGAGTGGGTGATGAGAGCAGCAGTGAGAGGGAGAGAGAGAGACAGAAAGAGAGAGAGCACATGCAATATGAAAATATCACATATCAGTATTTTATAACCTAATCTTAGTAGTGACATATTTTACTTCTGCCATATATTATTTGACATCCAGACCAACCATGGTACAATGTGAGTGGAAATTATCTGGAGTTAAAATACATGAGGGCTCTCTTGAAGGATGAGCATTATAAACTGTATTGTTGGATATTGTTATTCCAAAATTAGTCTTCTTTTTCTATCAAAAATATTGATATTTTAAAATAATATTATGCAGAAGCCATCTCTATCAAATATCTTTTGTTACATATCTAAGACAGAAGAAATCATTTTATACCTATACCAAGTAAATTTTTAAACTTTCAGGGTTATAAATAAAAGAAATATTTTAATAGCATATTAATTATCCGTATTAATATATTTGCATATGGAATTGTCTAAAATACATTCATAATGTTAGATGAAAAAACCTGATTGAAAGTCTGAGTAACATGTGGCCAGGTTCCGTGGCTCATGCTTGCAATCCCAGCACTTTGGGAGGCCAGGACGGGATGAGGCCAGGAGATTGAGACCATCCTGGCTCACACGGTAAAACACTGTCTCTCCTAAAAATGCAAAAGAAAAAAATTAGCCGGGTGTGGTGGCAGGTGCCTGTAGTCCCAGCTACTCGGGAGGCTGAGTCAGGAGAATCACTTGAACCTGGGAGGCTGAGGTTGCAGTGAGCCGGGATCACACCACTGCACTCCAGCTTGGGCGACAGAGTGAGACTCTGTCTCAAAAAAAGAAAAAAAAAAAAAAAAAAGAAAGAAAGAAAGTCTGAGTAACATGATTCATGGCACACAAGAATGACCAGTATTTGTCTTTGGCTGGGTGCCCATGAACATATAGCTTCATGTCCATGATGTGGCCTCTGGTCATCTCGCCTACCTCATCTATTCTCATCTCCCTCCACCAGAGACACACTCTGTCCTCCTTGCTAATTCTAAACTCAAGAGGTACATTCCTGACTCAGGATTTCTACTCTGGCTATTCCTTCTACCTATAATCACCTTTCACAGATATCCTCATAATTTCCTACTTCACTTCTTTCAAATTTTTTGTCAAATGCCATCTTCTCAGTGAGACTTTCCCTGATTACAATTTACATTAACTCAGTACCTGCAGCTAATTCTCAATTCCTGCCTCAAATTTGTTGCATGTACTTACAAGCCTCTATAATATGTGAAACTTATTTTTTGTTGTTGTTTTTACTATCTGCCTCCCATACTAACCTGTAATTTCCAAAAGGCAAAATTTTTGTCTATCGTCTTCTTTAGTTAAGGGCCTCTGGAACTTAGAATACTGACTGAAACAGTGATAACTCAAAGAAAACTGCTGAATGAATGAGTGAATATATGGGGCTTCTTGAGGTAACAGGCTGGTAAATTAATCAGCAGGTTGAATAGTCCATACTGAATATTTCCTTTGCACCAATGAATAAGTTGTTATATTGAAATATAAGAAACTGGAATAAGTTAGAGACTTAGATCATCACTGAATATATTTGGAAATACTGCTTCTCAGATGTTGTCACACTGGGAGCTATTAAGGGATATAAAACTGTTTTAGATTATCATGGTAGCTCCAATATTCTTATTATCAACTAATATCAAGTGACCATTGCTGAACTGCACGAAACAACATTTATGGTTTTAATTTTAAAGTTGTTCCATGAATTTTTTTAGCACAACTTCAAAGCAATGGACCAAAGTTATATTCTATAGTGACTTGAAAGGCTGTATAATCCAGTTGATTTTTAGCTTTCCTGTGGAGCTTAAATTGTTACTGAGGTTGTGTGATAATAAACTCTATTTTTCCTATTGAGCGTCAGGCTAATATATAATTTTTTTTTCAGTTAATGGGATTTCTATTGTATTTTGTGGTAACATTTGCCAATTCGGTATCTCCTTTACTCAAAGCAAGATCAAAGGACTTTCTGCTCTCTGATCTCCAGTTCGTCAAACATCCTTGAATGACATTTCTCATTACTTTCTGAAAATACCCAAGGTAAGGCAGAATGTTTGCAATATAATATAGAATCACTTTGTCCCAAAAAAGACAGAGTGGCTAAAATTATTAATTTTATGTTTGCCAGAACTGTTGTCAGCAATTCTGTTACCACTTTAAAAGAAATGCTCAGTTCATATGACAGTTGAGAAGTATTTTCTCTTCTGCCCTTAGATTCTGCTAAACATCAATCCAATCAACAGTAGACCTCTCAAGCTAAGCTCTCGTATCTTCTAGGCACTATCAGACTAAAGGAAAGCCATAAGTGTACTGTGATTTAGCGCTTCTTACCCTGAATTCTGTTGCAATCAGATCAGCTTTGACCATTTTCATTCCATTTCTTGATACTTCATATAAGATTTACTTGAATAAAATGAAGATTCCTTTGGATAGAAAAAATATTTAAAAATAAGTTATAAGCTATATTTCATGTGGCTCTCCTGACCCAAAAAGATATATTACTAAGTGCAGTGTAATGAAGTGCTCCTCACCCAAAAATACAATTTACGTCCACCCAGAAACTCATGTGACTTTATTTGGAAATAGGGTTTTGCAGATATAATTAGCTAAGATGAAATCATTCTGATTTTGGGGACCCGAATTCAACAATGGATGTCCTTATAAGAAAGCCATGTGATGGCACAGAGACCTACAAGAAGAATTCCATGTAACAAGTAAAGCTAATTGAAGTGGTATCTATAAGCCAAGGAATGCCAATGAGGACCATAACCGCTAGAAACTAGTAATAGCCCAGGAAGGGTTCTTCCCTAGCCTTAAATGTCACCACTCTGCTGACACCTTGATTTTACAATTTTAGTCTTGAGAACTATAAGAAAATACGTTTCTATTATTTTAAGCCACCCTATTTATGGTATTTTGTTATAGCAGTCCTGAGAAACGAATACACTAATATTGAATCTATGAGAAATGTGTTTCAAATGGTTTATTTCAACATATTTTGAAATTCTATGTATTTCCCATAATGCATCAATTTCTGATGTATACATTCTTTTGAAGGCCTTCCAGGCTAATGTCATAATTAGGTGTGATTACCCCAAAATGACCCATTTTAAAACTTAAATGTTTTTCTTGACTTACTATCATGTATGCTATGACTCAAATTATATGTTTTTAAATAAATCTAGTTATAGAATTATAAGAAATAAGACAATGTGGTATGTCCTTTAGAACATCAATTTGCATATGATTCTATAACGAATAAAGGAAAAATGAAGATATTCCAGAGATAATAGAGTACTGCATTATATTCCCTGACCTGACTTATTTTTTCCTTTAAATAAAATTGAACCCATGGAGCTACAGAGTGAAATGACAGTTGCCAGAGGTTGGAAAAGGTGGCAGGGGTGGGAGGGGAATACGGTGATGGTTAATGGGTACAAATTAATACAGTTAGGCAGAATAAATAATATCTAGTATTCAGTAGAACAATAAGGTGCCTACAATGAACAATAATTTATTATATATTTTAAAATAACTAACAGAATGGACTTGGAATGTTCTTAACGTAAATACATTATAAAGGCTTGAGGTGGTTAACTACCTTGGTTTGATCATTACTCATGGCATGCTTGTAGCAAAACATCACATCTACCCCATAAATATATACAACCATTTTGTAGCCATAGTAATTAAAATTTTTTAAACCCTGTAGAGAATGAATAAAGGCACAAATGAAGGAAAAATAATTTAAACGTCTTTAGTTGACAAAGAGTTGTATCTAGAATAAATAGAAAAGTATTTCAATTAAAAAAAATTTAAGTGACAACAAACATTTAAAAAATAAAAACAAATGACACTAGAGTTGGCCAGGAAGTAGAGCAACTTTAACACTGATACATTGCTGGTGTGATTTGAAAATGTTAAAATTACTTTGGAAAATATATTGATATATTTTTATAAAATGTATTTTCCCTTGCCATATTTCCTAGCAAATCTAGTTTTCTATTTATCCTAGAGAAATAAAAACTTAAGTCCCCAATTTATTTGTGCAAAAATGTTTACCCTATGTATTTTGTAAATGTTTAAAGTTAGAAATGACTCCAAATATCTATCAATGGGTGAAAAGATACACAAAATCCAGAGTCTTTATATACTAGATGAATCACAAATTGTTTTGATAAATAAAATAAGCCGATAAAAGTAGTAGGTACAATATCATTCCATTGATATTGTTTTAGAATAGTCAAAACTAATCTATAGTGAGAAAATCAGATAAATGGTTGTCTGTATAAGTAAGTGTGAACACCTACTGCTGGTTGCAAGTAATTTATAGTAAAGTCTGAAGGGCTTGAAGAAATCTAGACTCTTGGGAAAAGTATCTTACAGAGGAGAATCTAAAGTAAAAACATCAAAACTAGGTAAGGTACAGTGGCTAACACCTGTAATCCCAGCACTTTGGGAGGCTGCATTCGGAGGATCACGAAGTCAGGAGTTTGAGACCAGCCTGGCCAGCATGGTGAAGCCTCGTCTCTACTAAAAATACAAAAATTAGCCAGGCGTGGTGGCACACACCTGTAATCCCAGCTACTTGGGAGACTGAGGAAGGAGAATCACTTGAACCCAGGAGGTGGAGGTTGCAGTGAGCCGGGATCATGCCATTGCATTCCAGCCTGGGCAATAGAGCAAGACTCTGTCTCAAAAAAAGCAAACAACAACAACAAAAACCAAAACTAAGCAGGAAAGGGTTAATGGAGCCCAAAATATAAGGAAGGCTTAGATAAAATTTTGGAACTTAAGCAATTTCAGAAGAGTTAAGAAAATTTAGCTAACATTTTTGAACTTTTCACAAAACTAGCAGTAGAGGAAATTCCAGACTACAAAATTAGGCAGGCTAACTTCCTGAAACTACAGAAATTCCAGTATGACAAAATTAGACAGGCTAACAGCCATTCTTCTCTTCTAGAATTTAATAAAACTAATTCACAGTAAAAATGTAATAAGAAACCTGATTAAGGACATAACTCACCCAAAATTATCATTTAAAAAATTAACAACAGTATATATTGGAATTATACTCTTATAAATAAAAAAATTCTAAAGATATGTCAGTTGAACATATAACACTATAACCCAACAGTACAATTTAAAAAAAAAAGGAGATAAAAATGAAAACAAGTTGTTAAAAAACAGCATAAATATGTTAGTGAACTCTGGAAATAACTAAAATAAAGGAAAATCATTTCAGGAACGAAGATTTTCCTCTGAGTAACATATGAGCAAACAGAAACAAGTCATATTATATGTGAGAAAGACTAAAAGGCGAAAGCTTTTAGAATTAAAAGAAATAAAAAGACAGAATTGATTTAAGAAAGAAGGGCTAGGTATGGTGACTTACACCTGTAATCCCAGAACTTTGGAAGGCCGAGGTGGAGGATCACCTGAGGTCAGGAGTTTAAGACCTGTCTAGCCAACACAGTGAAACCTCACCTCTAGTCTCTACTAAAAATACAAAAATTAACTGGGCGTGGTTGTAGGTGCCTGAAATCCCAGCTACTGGGGAGGCCGAGGCAGGAGAACCACTTGAACCTGGGAGGCGGAGGTTCCAGTGAGTTGAGATCAGTGACAGAGCAAGACGCCTACTCAAAAATAAATAAATAAATAAAATAAACAAACAAATAAATAAATAAATAAATAAATGGAGGACAAATTAAAACATAGGCAACACATACACACACATAATAGATTTTTCTGACAAAGAACAACCGAAGCAGGGAAAAAGAAAATGAAAAATGCTGCTACTCAAAATCTTCCCTGAGAAACTCTGAAATTACATTTTGAAAGAGAACATCCATTTATTGGAGGAAATTAGTCAAGAGCAACTAATACTGATACATATTCCAGTATAGTTGATGTCACATTTCTTTATTGCTGCTATAGCAAATGCTACAGACTTCATAACTAACACAATTTGTTATCTTTCACTTTTGGAGGTCAAAAGTCAATATGTTCCCTCTGGAGACTCTAGGCGAAAACCTGTATCTTCGCTGACATTTTTCGCTTCTGGAGGTTTTCCACATTCCCAGGCTTGAAGTCTCATATTACTCCCCCTTCTGTCCTCATCATTACATCTCCTTCTCTCACTCTGATCCTTCTTCTACCCTCTTAATAAGCACCCTTCTGATTACATTGTAGCCACCCAGATAATCGAGGTTAACCTCCCTATCTCAAAATCATTAACATAATCACAACTGCAAAGTCCCATTTTCCATGAAGGACAACATTTTCACAGGTTCTGGAGATTAAGAGATGGACATCTTTGGGAAACTTTATAGTGTCTACCATGGATTATAAAGAAAGAAAAGATAATGCTTTAGGCATCCAGACAAACAAAATCAACAAAACAAAGGAATTATAAAATACAATCAGATTATTATCAGACTTTCCAAGAGTAACACTGAGGCCAGAGAAAAAGAGAAAATTATCTTTTTTTAAACAGTTACATAAAAGAATATATGAATATGAGTTACAGATTTATTTTCCAACTAAACATATTTCAAATATAAAAGCCCCTGAAAAACTGTCGTGGAGTATTTTAAGTGTTCATAGAATGAGACTTTGAGAAGTCATTGAATGTGCTTCAAACAATTCTAATGGCTGGAAAGACATAAAAATGTATAAAAACTAGTGCATAATATTGTGTGTGTGTGTATATATATATATAACTAAGAATACTTGATATAAGAGATATAAGAGCTATAAAATACATTTTGACTGTAAATGGGGAAAACACACAAAAATAAACAATTAAAATATAATTAAAATATAATTAAAATGATGAGAAAAGGATACATCCATAGGGTAGAAGGGATTAAGTAAGCAATCTTTAGTCCTCAATTGCAATGCACAGTGTCAGAGGTCAATTAATGCTTTCCCGTGTATTACTGTGTCAATTGAAAATGGCTTGAAACAATAACCAAACCAGTATTAAGAAGTATTTCTGGTTATTAGATTGCCACGTTGAAATGTCATTTCTCACTAAAACAAAACATGGCTTCTTGAAGTATAGTTGACCCACAGCCATATCAGAAAGTGCCTAGAACATCTTCTCATACCCAATGACAGGGCCATTGAGTATGACTTCCAAAGGACTCAGAAGTCAATTTGAAGAGGTTTCCGCTATCTAAAGAAGGAATAACTTAAGGATAATTAAAGAAAAGCATGGTTGCAGATTGAACCCCATCAGATAGGTTTAAATACATAAAATTGCAAATTATAATAATAATAAAGTCATGACTTTTGGATAATGCTAGAGACCCAATTCATTCTTCTAAAAATTAGTGCTATGATTTTAATATGGTTTGTTTCAGCCCACAAATCTCATGTTGAAAGTTTGATTCCCAGTGTTGGAGGTAGAGCCTAGTAACTGTGTTTGGACCATGCAAGAAGATCCCTCATGAAAGGCTTGGTGCCATTCTCACTGGAGTGTGTGAGGTCTCCTTCTGAGTTCCTACAGTATCTGATTGTTGAAAAGAGCCTGACACCTCCTCTTATCTATCTTCCTTCCCCTCTTGTCGCATAATTTCTGCATGCCAGCTCTGTTTCTCCTTCTGTCATGAACGGAAGCAGCCTGAATCCTTTGTCAGAAGAAAATGCTGGTGCAATGCTTCTTATACAGCCTGCAGACCTATGACACAAATAAATCATTTTTTAAAATAAATTACACAGCCTAAGGTAATTCTTCATAGCAACACAATCAGATTAAGGCCATTAGTAATTAAAAGAAAAGAAGACATGGAATGCTTCTTTTGTAAGGATGAAACCACTGGGTAACAAAATGATAGCCGTTTATTTTTTAGGCAAACAGCTGAAGAAGAAATAATAAAATTATAATATCATGATTTTTCAATACCTACTGGAAAAATAGATTTAGGCTTCGAGCATTAAGAACAGCTAAAACAATAAAAAGAAAGAATTATGGTATATGCCTCTTTTTGAAGAACTTACCACCTGTAAATTAGACAAGCAAAAAAATTGAACTTTAATTCTGATTAAGTCTCTCAATTCAATTATTAAGAGAGTCACACTAACTTATACCATGTAGATATATATGAAGGAAACGCTACAGAAAAAAAAAAAAAATACGATGGCTTTTCAACAAGTTAATTACAAAGAAACGTAGACGCAATTTCTTTAGGCAATTAAACGATATTTTAGGGGAATAAGGAATGGAAGAGCTAAACTATAGTGTTAAGTGGTACACAATTGGGTGGTAAAATTATAAAGAAAAGAAAGGCACTATTTACTGTAAAATCAGGCTGGTCGTTGTTCTTAGCAAGAGAGAGTCTGTGATTGGGAAGAGGCATGTAAAACATTTCCAGGGAAGCTATATCTTCTGCCCCGACTTTTCGCAGTATAATAAGTCATCAAATTATACATTTGTGTTCTTAATCTACAGTGTAAAAATGATATTTAAAGGTAAAAAGATTAAAATAACAGAAAAGTTAACGTTTAATCCAGTAAATTGTTCATTATAGTGAGTGATGTCATGTACCATTTATCTCTTATCATCAGAGATGAGAAAGTGGCTACATATCCATGCAGTAATGGTTTCTTAATATTTTCAATTATAAAATTGAAAATCATTTTCTGTGGGTCTACTTGGCAAGAAATACCAAATATTGAAATGATCACAATCCTTGACACAATCACATCATTTGTTAATTTTTTAAATTGGCAAAGATGTGAAGTAATTGGAATCCTTATACACTGTCACCGAGAATGTAGAATGATGCAACCAATATGGAAAACAGTATGGAAGTTCCTCAAAAAATAAAAATATGTAAGTATTATATGCAAATCCCACTTCTGGGTATTTTCCCAGAAAACAAAAAATTGAAGTCAGGGTCTTAAAGAATGTTTAGCACTCTCATGTTCACTGCAGAATTATTTACAATAGCCAAAATTTGAAACAACCTACATGTCCATTGATAGATTAATGTATTCTTAAAAATGATATATACATACAATGCAAGATAATTCAGCATTTACAAAAAGAAATCCTGCAATATGCGACAACAAGGATGAACTTTGAGGACACTGCGTTAAGTGAAATAAGCCAGTCAGAGAAGGTCAAATACTGCATGATTCAATTTGTCACAGGTATATAAAATATTCAGACTCATAGAAGCAGAAAAAGTGAGGTTGCAAAAGACTGGGGAGAGGAAAATGAGAAATTGTTGCTCAATGGCTATAATATTTCTGTTATATAATATTAATAAGTTCTAAAGATCTATTGCATGGCATAGCACCTACAATTAAAAATACCATACTGAGCCCTTTAGAGGATATATCTCATATAACTGTTCTTACCACACACACGTGCACACACACACATACTACACATACACATTGCAAATGAAAAAATTACAGACACAGACATAGAAAAAACAAGGAAAGGTATGGGCACGCTGGCTCACACTTGTAATCCCAGCACTTTGGGAAGCAAAAGCAGGAGGATCACTTGAGGCCAGCAGTTTGAGACCAGCCTGGCTAACATGGCAAAACCCTATCTCTACTAAAAACACACCAAAAAATTAGCTGGGTCTGATTACGCCTGCCTGTAGTCCCAACTACTCGGGTGGTTGAGGCAGGAGAATCGCTAGAACTTGTGAGGTGGAAGCTGCAGTGAGCCGAGATCAAGCCAAAGCACTACAGCCTAGACAACAAAGCAAGACTATCTCAAAAAGAAAAGAAAAGAAAAAACAATAGCTATGTTAAGCATCTTAATTGTGGTGATGATATCATGGGTGTATGCAAAGTCTCAATTCATTAAAATGTATATATTAAATATGTGTTATTTTTACATATAATTTCTAATTCAATAAGGTTAAAAAGGAAATCAACAAAAAACTATTTTTTAAATTTCTAACCATAAAATTTATGCATTATAGACTGTAACATATATATTACAACTATATTATGTATTTACAGTACAGAGCATAATGAGAAACAGTACAGGTACATTGAACAATTAACAGAGTGCACACATTGGTTGTCTATGAATGAAACACAATAAGAGATTTTGAAAGATTTCTCCCTTGCTATTTCTATTTACTCTAAACTCCTTACTATGGATCTTTCTACATACCTAGTTTTGACTTCACTTATTTCTTTTACTCCCTTATTTTCTCTTTTTAGCACTTGTCATTATCTTACTGATGTTTAACTTGTTTGCTTTTCTTGCTTATAGTGTCATTAGAAGTTCTATGCAGGCAAGAATTTTTCTCTATTTGGGTCATTGATGAATCTCTAAGACTTAAAGTAGTGTCTGCAATGCAGTCAAATTATAACACATGTTTATTAAACTGGTAGATACATGGTTAAGTCTATATTATTTTGTAATTAAAAAATAAATATTATTTTTAAATGTTTATATAAATCCCAGAGTAATGAAAAATTTATGGACACTACACCCCCAAACATATGTCAAACTTATTATACCCTTAAACTTATGTCAAAAATTACTATGTTGATCATAGAAATGACCATGTTTTGCTCTTTCAATTTTTATAGGCCTTGATATTTTTTATATTTCAACATTAATAATACTATATTTAAAATGTTACATTGATGTCTGTACTCATGCAGTGGTATTTCTTAACCCAGTTTTATTTTTTAAATGAACTCCACTCTAGCCACCTGGTTTTCAAATGTTACCGTCATATGAAAAAATTACTATTGACATGCACCTTGCCTTTATTTTTAACTTGAGCTGAATTGTATCAAAGAAAATCTCATGTTTTTCATCTATGGCAGGAATGTAACAGACTAAATACCACTTGTCTAAAATGCTCCCTGGTTGTGTTGTCCCACTAAATACATTTACACTGAAATCACAACACTTTTAACAGAGAAAATGAGAACTGCGCATTTTGTATTATTTGACAAGGACATGACATTATGTGTTCAACGTAAGTTTCTGAACTGCATATTCTAAAATGGGTTTATTTTATAATGATTAAGTTTTCCTTTCAACTACATCTTTGCTGCTTGAATTAAGTAACTACTAACGTAGGAAATCACAGTTATTTCAATAAGAAAACTCAGCTATTGTGCAAGTATACAGGAGCACACTCCATTAACCTTTCTGTCCTTGGAAATCAGACTGACATATTGTGCAACTTCAATTAGCTTGTCAAATAAATGCACCGCCACTACAATTCTTTTCTTTAGTTCAGGTTTAGGAAATGAGGTATGCCAAAAACAGAATAAGCATTATAATTTTCTTCTCTGGGAGAAATATTAGGCAATGCATATTGAAGTAATATTTAAAACAGGATTTTTTTTTATCAACTGTAACATGAATGATAATAGACATGGTTCCTGATTTGACATTTCATTCCATTTTTCTTTTAATAGTGAAGACCATGGAGCCCATTTAAAATTGAATGGGGCTGGTATTTTCATCATGTTGGCTATATACAAAGCAAAATTTGACTAGATTTTGTTTCCTGTAGCTAAATAACTTACATTATTGGCCATACACATATAGAATAACAAAAAATGTGAGAAGTGGAA
This sequence comes from Chlorocebus sabaeus, assembly GCF_047675955.1. Lineage (NCBI taxonomy): Eukaryota > Metazoa > Chordata > Mammalia > Primates > Cercopithecidae > Chlorocebus > Chlorocebus sabaeus. The sequence goes on from NC_132905.1 coordinate 79,550,711, forward strand.
TCATGTAGATAGATAGATAGATAGATAGATAGATAGATAGATAGATAGACATATATATAGATATCGTATATTATATATTATACATATATTATATATATTATTAAAATGGTAGAGACATTTAATTGGCCATCTTTAAAAAGGTTACCCTATTGTCTGGAAGTAAATGTATTTCAATTTATTGTCAATTTCCATAAAATGCAAACAAAGGCAAACATCTTTATCTTTATTACAAGCTTGAAACTTGTGTAACTACTGCTTACTTTCAATAATATATTTGACCAAAAAATAGGTACTCCTCAGGAAAAATAATTGCAATTATTTTAACAAATATTCCTCAAAATATAGTTTTACACCAAATCAAACATAATTGCTTAATTTTTTATTGCAGTGCCCATATATGACGGTAAAGAAAACAAATTTACCAGTTACAAATCTGTGTGAATCAGCACTAATGTTTAGAATATGATCAAAACTTGAATATTATAAAAATAAAGAATATGCAAGGTCAGGCTTGAAGACAGTTATCAACTCTACATTTTTTTCTTTCACTATAAATGCACATTTTTTAAAATCAAAGAAATGTGTCTTTAATAGAGTGAAGCTATATATTTTCTAACATGTCTTAATATGTCAATAATTTAAGTTAGTTTTCCACCTTTATTCTTCCCAACATCACAGTCTAACTCATCTCTTTATACATGATCCAATATTTACATATAGTTCTCAACTTTTGGTCTGATCTGATACTAGTTATCTTCCTATTCTGGGTGATAAACGAATATCAACGTTGAAATTGAATTTAGTCTGTAATACAGGTTAGGAAAAAATATCTTGGTGATAGCAATGTATAGAATTTTTATAAGGATATATTAATTTTATCTGTGTTAAGGTTGTATCTATATTTTCATGTTTTAATATATATCCACATTTGACTCACACTTATTTGGTTTATAGATATGAAATAAATAAATCAAAAGGGACCCTTGTGTGACTAGATACATACTTGCAAAAAGATGCATCTATTATGTTCCATTGTATATCTATTGTGGTTTTATTACAGAGATAGTATACTTAACAAATATTTCTAAGTGATCATCAGAAGACCTGGACACTGAGAGCAATTTTAAAAAGAAGCACATTTTCTTTGATTTCATTTCTGCAAATACTCGGAATAAAAAAAGTAAATAATATTTTCAACAAAGTGATTTGTGGCTGCACAAGTGGTATCATAGCCTGAGTTATCCGGAAAGAAGTGTCCTAGGCAGTGATTCATAAGTTACTGTTTCACTAGGGAAAGAATCCCTGAGTCAGTAGTACAAGATGAAGGGAATGAAGTGAGAAAGTTGGGAGGGGTCATTGTTTTTCTAGAATCCTGACCGTTATTACTGATTACATGATCCCTCTAAACCAGAAGTCCCAAAATTTTTTGGCACCAGAGGCTAGTTTATTGGAAGGCATGCTTTTTTTTCCACAGCTGGGTGGGAGGATGGTTTCAGGATGAAACTGTTCTACCTCAGATCATCAGGCATTAGATTCTCATAAAAAGTGCAAAACCTAGATCCCTCGCATGCACAGTTCACAATAGGGTTCCCACTCTTCTGAGAATCTAATGTTGCTGCTGATCCGTCTGGAAATGGAGCTCAGATGACAATGCTGGCTCACCCACCACTCACCTCCTGCCATGTAGCCCAGTTCCTTACAGGCCAGAGGCCAGTACCATTCTATTGCCTGGGGTTGAGGACCCCTGACTTAAATGATCCAAGAAACCAGCTAAACTGCGTGTCTCAATTGCCCATGGATGAGAAGAGAATGAAGACTTTATATTTTAGCTTTCATTGGCCAAAGGTTTTAAGTAACTCCTCCATATTCCTAAGTTGGATCTGGAGGCACTAAGCAGGATTCCATTTTGGTAATGAATGGTAAACATTGTGAGAGAAGGAAAAGCTACTAGGGATATACAAGGCAGGGGCACAGAGAAATTACGAGGTTTTGCTCCCAGGAAGCAAACTAAAGCCAATGGGCTGTAATAGCCAGGAAAAGAGACGGATGATGTCAGCAGACCTGCAGCAGTGAATGAATGTCTGATTTGGGAAGTTACCTTTGTAGTCTCATAATATTCAGTCATAGTCTTGACATGATTGTAGTTTTTCATTAATAGAGACTAAAAGAATAATTACTATATTTAAAATTATGGATAGCTCTTTTTGTTTCTATAACACTGAAAATATTTTTGAAAATGTCAAGGGGAATAAATTGAAGTATTATTATACATACTCTGGCTTTAGTTTGATTATCAAATAGGAAGAGACACCAAAGGAACAATGCTTCTGTTTTAGTCAAAAGTCAAGTTTATTTTCAATCTTTGTTTTCTGTTTGTACTGCAGAATAGGGAAGACCCCAAAAAAGTTTTTAACTAAGTATGAGAATAAAATCAAAGGTGAAAGTATCTGAAAATGTCAGATAATGTTAATTGGGGATGGAGAGGTGCTGTTCAAAAGAAGAAAGGAAGAAAACTGACTTAAATGTTGATGTATTGAAAAACTATGAAAAAATAACATTTGCCTATGTTCATTCGGAGGTTCATTATTGGAAAAAGGCAGTTCCTATATAAATGCTAACACTATCAAAATGTGATTTTGTGCTAAAGCAATAACTTTGTCTTCAAGTAGCACACCAGGTTGCTTTATGCATTGTAAAGTAAAAAAGTCAAGCATGATATGAGAGATCTTAGTGAAATAGGTTTGGAAACTTACAAGTGTTTCTCCAACACTTTGGAGGAAAATTTTCTTTCCAAACAAAGTTTAAGCTGAAAGAAAGTCTATGTACTCTGAAACAGAGCACGTATAATTTTGGGCAATGCAAATGCCTTTCCTACTTCAATAAAGAATATCTTCCTCAATATTTTGTGATCTGTGTTCTACAATTTTACTTTTTACCGACAAGCACTCTTCACACAATACAAGAAAAAAAGCTGTGTCTATTATAAATATCATCCATCACATTTCATAATGACAAGGCTTAGAATAATTTGCACGTATTTAGAAACTTAAAGAGTTATTAAAATGTAGAACAGAATAACAAGTTGTTCTCATTTTCTTCACACAGAAGTAATAAGAGTTTCTGGAGGACATAACCAGAAAGAAGAATTTGATTAAAAAAAAAATCCCATTCAAAAAAAACCTACAAGAATTGCTATTGCAGTGAGGTTGAGCAGATATTTGTAAGAATATAATTAGACAAAATTTCGATTTTGGCATTTACAGTTTATACATTGTATGTTGCTGAAAATGCTTTTATGACATGTTGGCTCTAAAAATATGATCTGAACATTTGTATCATTTTTTCAGTTTTGAGGGAAATGCTTCTTTAGGCTTATCAGAAAATTGTTTTTTGAAGCAGAAACCATGAGATGCTACAAAAATCTACTAAATTGGCAAATTAAATGCTTCGCGAAGAGAGCATTACACTAAAATTATGAATTTGTAATTTTTCTCTTGCTCTTATCAATAGCATAACAAAGTATAACTGGTAGAAAATAATCTTATTTCCTTGAGAAATAAAAAATGAGAACTATAAGTTCAAAAATATAATTATTGAAATAGCCTGGTGGAACATAACCTAATTCATTTTTCATGTTGTAAAGCAATCTAACACTTTTGTTAATGTTCCAAGCACTTTTTTTTCTTTTGTCATCAGCTTAAATAGTAAAAGTGTATTGGATGCCAATGATATTGTCATTTCTCACATTGAAGACCATGCCAAATTTCAACATTTAAAAGTTTTTAGAAAAATAGCATCATCGATGAAAGTTTTCACTGTGAAAAGTTAAGAGAGTTGGGAGTAGTTTCCTCTTTTTTGGTGTTTTCTATAATGTTTTTGTACATAAGGGAAAATACAGATATTTAAATATATGTTTATTGTTTATATTTGATCATAAAAATGACAAAAGGAGAATGCCATAAATATATCTCATGGAAAACTTGCTTTTATGAGTTTGTATGAACTTCATAGGAAGATCAATATTTGATTTCTTAAAAAATGAGTCTAAGAAAATAATCATATATATTTCTATCTATCTATCTATTTAGCTATCTATCTATCTATCTATCTATCTATCTATGTAATTTATCATCTATCTTCGCATCTATTTCTTCCTTCATCAATTTCTCTATTTGATAATGAAATCTGTCTCTTCACGAAAGTTTGGGAACACAGAGGGGCTTTGTACTTCTGACTGTGGAACTATCAGTGCAAACGATTAGTCATTGCAGTAAAGTGAGCATGAGTTTCTCAAAATTAGATTTCAGTATTCTTTTTCCAAATTTGGAAATGTGCATAATCCATTTTTGTTATTTTAGTTGCTGTTAAGTCATGATGGCAGCAGAAGCTATAGCAGTAAAAGTAATGGTTAGTCTTAGAGCAGTGGAGGAACTTCCCATTCTCTGTCCACATAGATAGCGAAAGGAAGACATTCCAAACTATGTACGTGACTCTCAGTTATATTTATATTTTTCTATTGGATTTTAAAATTAATATTTTAAAAATTAGGTTAAAACCAAAGCTTTACCAAAATATAATAGTGAAAAATATGAAATAATCAATATATATTTAACTATATATATTATCTCTCAATTTATTTATATTTCTGTATCTCACTATATCATGGTCTTTCATTTGTGCTTATTTCCCCAATTATAAGCAACATTCCAGAACTTCTATTTATAAAATAAAATATCACAAGTCACTTTTCAAAGCATGAATAACATGTTTTAGACAAATTAAGAGGAATACACAATTCTGCATTCTAATATTCAACATGAATGTTATGTTACATAAACCTATAAAAGAATCAGGAACAGACTGGAATAAATTTCATGCATAAAAAGTGTTCAATAAATATTAATCATATTTTCAAAAATGAGTCAATGATATATATGTTGCAACATAAACAATGACATGTATTTTTAGGCAAAGTATTAAACATAGTGCTAATTCTTATAGTTTTCCTGTTTTGTTTTGTTGTTATTAAACAAAGAGAGTATATCCATTTCTTAGATTATTATGTCTTTTCAATTGGACAAAAGATTAATATTGCACTAGATGTGCCTGATGTACTTATAAAAAATTTTGATATGTAATATTTTATTATTTGAAAAATATTCGGAACAATATATACCTTCTCATGTATACAGCGCATATTTCTACCTCTGGGCCTTTCTACTGCCTGTTAGTTAGGCATGAACTATACTTATCCAGATTTTTTAGCGCTCATTCCTAAACTATAATCAAGTCTTTTGAAATATTGCCCTCTTCTCCCAAACTGAAACATATAGAAACATGAGTCTTTTCAGGTCCAACTTTCCCTGATATTCCTATTTGAAATCATAGCTCCCATCACTTTGTCTCTTTATCGTGGTTTATTTTTATTGTGTATATAAAATGCTAATGATACCATACATATTTATTTATTCATGGTTTATTTCCACAGTATCATGGTTTATTTCCACAGTATCACTCAGGGATCTTAATAGCAGTCAATGAAAGTGATTCTGCTAATGAAGCGAAAATGGTTGTTTTAAAAAAAAAGAAAAAGAAAATCAGTTCACAGCATTGCTTGTAGAGTTGGGGAACCAGCCTCAGCACTCCGTAACATGATGGAGAAAAAAATTGACCGTCAGGGAAACAACATGATTGCCACTGCCTCACCGAACCCTGGAGGCAACTGCTGCTTTTAATGATACTGCCAGCTTCATTGATGCCTTTTCTGTGCCCAAAACTCAGTCCACAGCTGCTCCTGAAATTAAGATGCCTGCTGAATTAGCCAAAAATTAATTCCCATTTCCTTAGAGTTTCCTTCCTCAATTTGCTCACTTCCAAATCAAAGTCTCACATTAATACGTTTGAATGGTAGGGGTTTGGCTCAATAAAGTTTGAATGCATTTTACAGATTGTGATTTTCTTGTATATTGTCCCTGTGCGCTTAAGCTGTCATAACAAAATGCCACAGGCTGGGTAGCTTAAATAATATAAATTTATTTCCTCACACTTCTGGAATGAGGAAGTCCCAGATCAGGGTGCTGGCACTATTGATTTTTGATGATAGTTCACTTCTTATCTTGCAGAGGGCTGGCTTCTTTTTGTGTCCTCACCAGGTACAGGGATGGGAGACTGAAATGGAAAAGGGGGGTTTAGAGAGAACAATCTCTTTGGTGTCTCTTCCTATAAGGGCATTAATTCTATCATGAGGGCCTCAATGCCATGACCTCATTGAGCCTACTTACTTCCCAAAGGCCTTCTTTAAATTATTTGGGAAAGAAGTTAGTCTGATGATTTTATATTTTTAATGTATTTTACTGAATAATTATAATCTTTAAAGATGATCTCATTGTAGAGATATTCCAATACAGGACAAAATTATTATTGTATTAATTATACTTTCAAAACAATAATATAAGAGTGGTTTCAAGTGTACATAAATTAATTTAAGTCAGTCACGATCATTTGAAGTTTTGAGAAAGCGTGTCATGATTTATTCAAGTTGGACAGTTGAGATGTCAGACATATGAAAAAATTGCATACGGCTCCCCTTTTTCTCAAAAAGAAGACTCTCTCCTATATTTTGTGAGTAATTGATTTATGTCTCCAAATCACTTTTCTATGTAGATTCAGAATTTTATATATGTATATACTAAGAATATCCCAATAAATAAACAAAACATTTCTTATAATAACATATTATATTAAAGCTTTACTAAAAAAAAATTGTTGGTAATATGAAATCCGCCTGAAAAGATTGAATCAATCTATGATTTAAGAAGTATGCACTTTTTGATACAGTGGGTAGGTAGGACAGATGTTGGAAGACAACAAAACAGATGCTAAATGATTCTCTTTTTACAAGACATTTATAAAAGAGAAACAAAATTAAATGTCAAAATGATAGAACTACTCTCAGTTCAGAGATATAAACCTCCCCAAACTCATTAAACTGGAAATAACAGCCAAAACAGGTGTTTACGTAAGTGGGAGCTTAAAACTTATATGGTATGTGGGAAAATATGTTCTTACTAGAATAAGATATATATGCCAATTTTTCTGTTCATATTTAAAATACTTTACAGTGATATTTTGAGAGAGGCTACTTTATTTTCACGATCTGTGGGTGAATTTAAATGAATACAATTTCAACATCACAAATGTAAAACTAAAGAAAAAATGTGCCTATGCAAAAAATGAAATAGAAAAATCGCTGTCAAAAACAAGAGAAAGTGCATTATCATTTGAAAAATAACACTACTTTCTTTGAATTATCAAAAATAGATATATTTAATTATGATATCTAGAAACAAGCTTAGAGGAAATTGTAGACACAGGCACAGATGTGATTTTGTGCAGCCAATATTAAAATAGCACATAATTACCACCACAAATAGAATAAATGTCTGTGTCTAGTTCTGTAGGTATTTCTTTCTGTTTCCAGGGATGCTTAGATTTTAAAACTGAAATGAGCAGCATATTCACTTTTTCCCATGTGTTTATAATGAGGCACAAAGAGGGAAAAGTGAATTCTCCTTTAGGCCAATCAATGCAGAAGGCTGTCTGATAACCAGTTGACTCACAGTCAGTGATCTATCGTAGCTTCCGAACTGAGGTGACTTTAAATCAGGTATTAGACAATAAAATAACAGGTGAGTATATTTCAAGATGCTTAAAATATGGTACTTAATTGCAATCTAAATTGATTAACATATATTGTTATAATTGTTGCATAGGTCAATCGTTTCTGTCCATGAAAGTTAACTATATAGAAAGACGTAAAAATTTATTGCATTACCCCTATGTATATATTTATCTTCATTTAAATTTAACTGTATATATATTTTATCATTTTTAAGCTCAGGGGTACATGTGCAGGTTTGTTAGGTAGGTAAATTTGTGTCATGGGCGTTTGTTATACAGATTATTTCATCCTGTAGGTATTAAGCCTAGTACCCATTAGTAATTTTTCCTAATTTTCTCACTCCTTTCATTCTATAAGAAAGATTTTCCAAAAGATATAGTTTTTATTAGTCATTTTAAATTTAAATATTTTTATAAATGACAAAATGAATTATCCTAAGTACTAGAGATAAAATGTGTATACCTACATTTCCAAAGGAATCATTAAACTTTGGATTGAATTTTGCATTAATGTTAATCTGATTTTGCTCAACCAAGGTGTTAATAAAATGTATATGTCACTGATTGTTTTTTATTATAAATTTATATGGAATACTGATAGTAATAGAATTTTTATTTTAATAACTCTGCTAGGCAATAAGTTCATTTACATCCTCAACATGCAGGGACATAAACTAACTACAATGTAGTTCTCTTGCATTTCAGTTGGCATTCTTCGTTAGCAGATTGAAGATAAGCAACATTATTCTAAGGTGTTAATTGAATTAATTTATTTAGTGTATAGTTGTTAAATGTTGACAATGTCTAGAACATTGCCCAGGGACTAGAGATAGATACACTAGAGAACAAAGTAAATACAATTCCTAGACTCCTGGAATTCAGAGCGTAGTGTGAGTGAAAAATATTAAGCCAATATTCACAAGAAGCATAATGCAAATCCTTATTGAACTGTGTTCTAGATTGTTTCCTTCCTAGAAAATCGTTATTTTATTTTCCTCATAATGATTTATTTTACATGCAGTGTAACTGGGGAAATATTCTGAAAAAAATTAAGACTCTGTTTACATGTGTAACAGAGAAACCATAGACTTGGACAAGTTTCCCCTGAAGATAAAACAAAACCAAATATTGATAGTGGCACCTAAACAATGAGTACAAAGGGTGAAATAGGAGAAACTGGCAGTTACAGTTAAGAAAGCTGCAAGGTTAATGTTAGATTTTAAAACTGAAATGAGCAGTATATTCACTTTTCCCCATATGTTTATAACGAAGCACAAAGAGAGAAAAGTGAATTCTTTTTTTGACCAAGAAATGCAGAAGGCTATCTGATAACCATTTGACTCACACCCGTAACCATTTGACCTGAGGCAGGTGCGGGAACATCAGGTTGAAAAGTCCTAATGATCAGCCGGGTGCAGTGGCTCACACCTGTAATCTCAGCAATTTCGGAGGACAAGGCAGGTGGATCACCTGAGGTCAGGGGTTGGAGACCAGCCTGGCCAACATGGCAAAACCCTGTATCTACTAAAAAATACAAAAATTAGCAGGTGGTGACAGACGCCTGTAATCCCAGTTACTCAGGAGGCTGAGGCAGGAGAATCACTGGAACCGTGTAGGTGGAAGTTGCAGTAAGCCAAGATCGCACCACTGCACTCCAGCCTGGGCAACAGGAGTGAAACTCTGCCTCAAAAAACAGAAAGAGTTTAGCCTTGAAATAATGGAAAAATCATTGAAAGGAGAAAAAAAAAAGAACAGTATTCTTTTTAAATAGTTGAAATTCCATATTTGTTTATGATTTTTTTATTGTTTCATTATACACAGAGTTTGATTCAGTTGGTGTTAATTTGACTATTGTGAAAACACTTTTCCATAGAACAGAGCAAAGTATATTATTATAAGGTTATTACTAAGTCAGTTAAACATTAGAAAATAGGTTCATGTTTCTTTCAGAAACTTTGCCCAGCTGCAGTAATCAGGCTAGTCTGATAAAAATGACTTTGGTTTGAAGTTGCTTTGTAGAAAGTTCAATTCCTTAACTCACTCTTCCACTGACTCACTATGTCACAGAAAAGTCTAGTGACCTAGAGTGTCGCAATTTGTTTATCAAAATGCTAGTAAAAATATTTTTAAAGAAAGCCCATTGAGTTTCAATTCTATATACAGTCCTTGAATAGAAACATTTGCTCAGCATCAATTCTCTTCTCAAGTATCTTGGGTCCAGAGATTAGTACTAAAAACCTTGAGACTCAGAGAAGTTAACTGGTTTCAATTACTCTGTGGGACAGGCAATAGAATAGAGGTATGCTGATTTGCCAGTGTGCAAGATGTATTGGTATATAAGTGACTTTCATATTTATTTAAGGTGATTCTTTAAAACCCTATAAAGTAAACACAAACAGATCAAGTTACTTGCTCAAGTTACAGAGCCATTAATATATAGGGCCTAATATATTTTCTATGATACTTTCAGGCTTTTGCATTACATTTCACTGTCTCTATAACCCATTTGACCCAAAGCACATTTACTTTTAAGGCTACATAATACCTTATAAGTGAGGTGGTATCAAGTTAATGGTTTTCTAACTTGAGAAATAGGGATGGGATTAATTTTTATTCAAAAACTATAACTCTTAAAAGTATCACATTCACTTCCCTGACTTAATGACAACCAAAGAAGCAATACAATACAAATTGAATGTATTTTTGGTGGTATAACTTATAGATGATACCATAATTGCTCCTTATAGATGATTTTAAAACTACCCAAATTAACCCTTGTAATTGCCCCAACATAAGCATAATGCTCTACATAGAAAATAAGTTCAAGATACAATACTTGAGCCTCAATATCCATAACAACTTTGTGAAGAAAATACCATTAAATAAATAAATAGATAGCAGCATTTAAAAGAAGGAGTATTAGGAGGAAATTGACTTTCTGATGTGACTGCATAATAGTAAAAATGCTATCCGACTATGCACAGAATTGTAGTCTAACTTTAAAATGTAAATTAGAGCACAACAATACCCACATATATGATGAATATCACACATTTTTTATTAATCTAAAAAGTTATGAAGGATAAGAAACATTCTGAAAAGGGCAACATTTTTTGTGTCAATAAGGACTAGGATACCATAAAAGACAAACTCTTCTAGGCCAGGCACAGTGGCTCACGCCTGTAATCCCAGCACTTTGGGAGATCAAGGCGGGTGGATCACGAGGTCAGGAGATCGAGAACATCATGGCTAACATGGTGAAACCGCGGCTCTACTAAAAAATACAAAAAAATTAGCCAGGTGTGGTGGTGGGCACCTATAGTCCTAGCTTCTTGGGAGGCTGAGGCAGGAGAATGGTGTGAACCCAGGACCAGAATAAATAGCCTACCAACAAAAAAAAGCCCAGGACAAGATGGATTCACAGCCAAGTTGTACTAGATGCACAAAGAAGAGCTGGTAGCATTACTACTGAAGCTATTCCTTCAACTCATTCTATGCGGCCAGCATCATCCAAATCCCAAAACCTGGCAGACACATACACGCACACACAGACACACACACACACTCACACACACACAAACACACACACCAAAACAACAACAAGAACAACAAAAACCTTTAGGCCAATATACTTGATGAACACTGATGCAAAAATCCTCAGCAAATACTTGCAAACTGAATCCAGCAGAACATCAAAAAGCTAATCCATCATGATCAAGTAGGCTTCATCCCCAAGATGCAAAGTTGGCTCAACATGCCCAAATCAGTAACTGTGATTCATTGCATAAACCGAACTGAAGACAAAAATCACATGATTATTTTAATAGATGAAGAAAAGCATTTGATAAAATTCAGCATCCCTTCACGTTAAAAACTCTCAATATTGAGGTATTGAGGGAATGTACCTGAAAATATTAAGAGCCCTCTATGACAAACCTAAAGCCAACATCATACTGACTGGGCAAAAGCTGGAAGTATTTCCCTTGAAAACTGGCAAAAGACAAGGATGTGCTTTCTAAACACTCCTGTTCAACACAGATTGGAAATCCTGGCCAGAGCAATCAGGCAAGAGAAAGAAAGAAAGGGCAACAAATAAGAAGAGAGGTAGGCAAACTATCCTTGTTTGCTGATGACATGATTCTATATCTAGAAAACCCCATAGTCAAGGCCCAAAAAGTTTCTTCAGCTGACAAAGAATTTCAGCAAAGTTTTAGGATACAAAATCAATGTACAAAAATATCTAGCACTCTTATACATCAACAACAGTCAAGCTGACAGCCAGAATAGGAAGGCAATCTCATTCACAATTAACACAAAATGAATAAAATACCTGGGAATCCAGCTAACCAGGGAGGTGAAAGGTCTCTGCAAGACAATTACAAAACGCTGCTTAAAGAAATCAGAGAAGACACAAATAAATGGAAAAAACATTCCATTCTCGTGAAGAGGAAGAATCAATATCATTAAAAAGACCATACTGCCCAAAGAAATTTCCAGATTCAGTGCTATTTCTCTCAAACTACCAATTGCATTCTTTGCAGAACTAGAAAAATCTATTGAAAAATTCACGTGGAAACAAACCAGCCCAAATAGCTGAGGCAATTCTCAGCAAAAATACCAAAGCTAGAGGCATCACATTACCTGACTTCAAACATGGCTATAGTAACCAAAATAGCATGGTACTGGTACAAAAACAGGAACATAGATGAATGAAATGGAATAGAGAGCCCAGAAATAAGGCCACACACCTATAGCCATCTGATCTTCAGCAAAACTGACAAAAACAAGAAATGGAGAAAAGACTTACTCTTTAATAATTGGTGCAGAAGATTGAAGTTGGACACCTTCCTTACACCATATGCAAAAATCAACTCAAGATGGATTAAATATTTAAATGTAAAACCAAAACCTTTACAAAAAAAAAAAAAAAAAAAAAAACCTGGAAGATAATGTAGGCAATACATCCTGAACACAGGAATGGGCAAAGATTTTATGACAAACACATAAAAAGCAATCAAACAAAAGCAAAAATGGACAAATGGGATCTAATTAAAGAGCTTCTGCACAGAAAAAAAAAAACAAAAAACCGTCAACAGACTAAACAGATAACCTACAGAATGGGTGAAAATACTTGCAAACTCTACATCTGATAAAGGTCTATATCCAGCATCTGTCCTGAACTTAAACACATTTACAGGGGGAAAAAGAAACAACCCCATTAAAAAGTGTGAAAATGACTTGAACAGACCATTTTCCCCCCAAAAGAAATTGACCAACAAGCATATTAAAAACTCAATATTGCTAATCATTAGAGAAAAGCAAATCAAAACCACAAGGATACTATCTTACACCAGGCAGGATGGCTATTGTTTAAAAGTCAAAAAATAACAGATGGTGGCAATATTGCAGAGAAAAGGGAACACTTATACACTGTTGATGGGAGTATAAATTAGTTCAGCCATTATGGAAAGCAGTATGGTGATTTCTCAAAGAGTTAAAAACAGAACTACCATTTGACCCAGCAATTCCATTACTGGGTATAAATTCAGGGGAATATGAATTATTGTACTATAAAGTCACATGTACACAAATATTCATTGAGGCACTATTCACAATAGCAAAGACAGAATAAAAATAAATGTCCATCAATGACAGACTGGATAAAGAAAATGTGGTAGAGATACACCACGGAATACTATGTAGCCTTAAAAATGAATGACTTCTGCAGGAACATAGTTGGAGCTTGTGGCTTTTATCCTTAGCAAACGAATTCAGGAATAGAAAACCAGATACCACATGTTCTCACTTATAAGTGGCAGCTAAATGATGAGAACTTTATAGGAGAAAATCTAATACTCTGCTTAAAAATAGGCAAAAGATCTGAATAGACATTTCAAATAAGAAGCCATACTAATGTCAAACAGTCATATGAAAAGGTGCTCAACACCATTGACCATGATGTGATTTGCATGAAATGCAAATCAAAGCTACTATGAGTTATCTTCTCACCCCAGTAAAAAAATGGCTTTCATCCAAAGACAGACAATAACAAATCTAGTGGGAATATGGTGAAAAGGAAACCCTTAAACACTGTTGATGTGAATAGAAACTAGCACAAACACTGTAGAGAACAGTGTGAAAATTCCTCAACAACAAAAAAATAGAATACGTGTGTGACCTAGCAGTACCACTGCTAGCTATATCCCCAAACCAAAAGAAATCAGTGTATTGAGGACATATTTGCATTCTCATATTTATTACAGCACTATTTACTTCGTCAGGCTTTGGAGGCAACCTACGTGTTAACCTACTGATAAATGGATAAAGAAAATGTGCTACACATACACAATGGAGTGCTATTTAGTCATAAAAAAGAATGAGACCTGTCATTTGCAACGACATGGGTGAAACTAGAGACCTTTAGGTTAAGTGAAATAAGCCAGGCACAGAAATACAGAATTGCATGTTCTCACATATTTGTGGATCTAAAGATCATAATAATTATACTTATGGACAGAGAGTAGAAGGATGGTTACAATAGGCTGGGAAGAGTAGTCAGGCGGCGTGTAGAGGAGGTGCAGATGCTTAATAGGTACAAAAAATAGAGTGAATCAATAAGACCTACTATTTGGTAGCACAACGGGGTTACTATATAACTTAATCGTACATTTTAAAATAACAGTATAATTTGATTGTTTGTAACACAAAGGATAAATGCTTGAGGGGAGAGATATCTCATTCTTCATGATGTGATTATGACACATTGCATGCCTGTATCAAAACATCTCATATGCCCCATATATACACACACCTACTATGTACCCACAAACATTAAAATAAAAAAATCTGATAAAGAGGTAATATCCAAAATGTATAAAGTGCTTATACCATCCAATAGCAGAAAAAAAATTTACCAAAGTAGAAGATAGACAAAAGACCTGAGTAGACTTTTATCCAAAGAAGACATAAAAATGGCAAACAGGCTTGTGAAAAGTTGCCTAACATCATCAATCATCACAGAAAGGCAAATTAAAACCACTGTGAGATACCACCTCACATCCATTTGGATGACTATTATCAAAAAGTCTGAAGGTAAGAAATGATTATAAATGTGTGAACAAAAGGGAACTCTTTTACACAGTTGTTAGAAATGTAGATTGGTACAGCTGTTATGAAAATTAGTGTACAGGTTTATAAAAATAATTAAAAATAGGCTGGGCGTGGTGGCTCATGCCTGTAAACCCAGCACTTTGGGAAGCCGAGGCGAACCGATCACGAGGTCAGGAGATCCAGACCATCCTGGACAACATGCGGAAACTCCATCTCTACAAAAATACAAAAAATTAGCCGGGCGTGGTGGCGGGCGCCTGTAGTCCCAGCTACTCGGGAGACTGAGGCAGGGGACTAGCTTAAACCCGGGAGGCAGAGCTTGCAGTGAGCAGAGATCGTGCCACCACACTCCAGCCTGGGCAACAGAGTGAGACTCTATCTCAAAAAAAATAAATAAATAAAATAAATAAATAAATAAATAAAGCAAGCATATGACTATAATACATGTATGTTATATACACATAAATGCATACATATGTATTACATAAACATGTGTATGTATAATATATAGTACATGTGTACACATAACATATAATGTATATATAGCATATGCGTATATAAAATATACAGTGCATGTGTGGTATATGTATACATTATTGATATGATTTGGCTCTGTGTCTCCTCCACCCAAGTCTCACCTCAAATCCTATTTCCCATAATTCCCAAGGGTCAAGGGCGGGGCCAGGTGAAGGTAATTCGATCATGGCGGCGGTTTCCTCTACACTGTTCCTGTGATAGTGAGTCTCAAGAGATCTGATGGTTTTCTAAGCATCTGGCGTTTTCCCTGCTTGCACTCACTCCGTTCTGCCGCCCTGTAAAGAAGGTGCCTGCCTCGCCTTTGCCTTCAGTCATGATTGTAAGTTTTCTCAGGCCTCCCTAGCCCGGCGGAACTGTAAGTCAATTAAACCTCTTCCCTTCATAAACTACCCAGTCTCAGTATTTATTCGTAGCAATGTGAAAACAGACTAATAAAGTGCATGTATAGTATACATTATGTACACTGTATATTATATATACACATATACTATATACAAACACTACACATGCACTATATAATATATATGCACATATGTAGTATATATAGCATATATACACACTATATATGTACTATTCGGGCACTATATTTATAAATATATAATATGCATAAAAATATATCATATATTTGTATGAAAAGCAAATGGATTTATCCTTAATATAGTTAGAATAATGTTTCAAATTTGTTGTACATTTATATAGTATATATAGGTATATTCAGTATATATATGTATTGTGTATGCAGATGCACTATATAGCATATATAATATAGTATAGATACAGAATGCATAGACTATAAATTATATATAATATGTAATATATATATTTGAATAATATATATTATGATAAATGCCATTCTTAATCCATATTTTTATATTTTTAAACTATAAAAATTATTAAAATTTTAGATTGAGTCAAAGTGTAAGTATATCGATCTAAAAATATGAAGTGGCATAACTGAAAACAATTGGAATACAGTATACCTTAAAAGTAATTCTGATAGAAAATTTTTAAGGTTCAATCACTGACCTTTAATTTTTCTCTCCTAGTTCATTCTGCTATATTAAAGTTATGATACTTGATGTACAATTATTTGTTTCAGAAGCATGTATATACATTTTATATATACGAATATAAATGTATATATAAAATATATACATGCTATATAAATAGAGTTATATGAATGTGCTGTTACTTATAAAATGTCACAGGGAAGTTAGTTTTGTGCTACATAGTAAAACAGCCCCTTTCTCAATACAATTTAACAACCAAATGAAACCTAGAGAATTATATTATTTGATGATAAATGCCTATGATATAATAAAATTATAATTGCAAAATTCATAGTTACTGAAATTCATTAAGTGATGTATAAAAATCAACTTGCTTTGTTTTATTTTATTAAATAAAAATAAAAAAATTATTGGTAATTACAAATCTGAAAAGCAAGCGTTAGCCCTAGGCTCTTAAAGATGATACAAATTGGCCGGGCGCGGTGGCTCACGCCTGTAATCCCAGCACTTTGGGAGGCCGAGGCGGGCGGATCACAAGGTCAGGAGATCGAGACCATGGTGAAACCCCGTCTCTACTAAAAAATAGAAAAAAATTAGCCGGGCGCAGTGGCGGGCGCCTGTAGTCCCAGCTACTCGGGAGGCTGAGGTAGGAGAATGGCGTGAACCCGGGAGGCGGAGCTTGCAATGAGCCGAGATTGCGCCACTGCACTCCAGCCTGGGCGACAGAGCGATACTCCGTCTCAAAAAAAAAAAAAAATAAAAAAAAAAAATAAAAAAAAAAAAGATGATACAAATTTCTTTAGGAAGTAAAAATGATTTGCCCATGGTCTCATAATTATTTAATAACAACAGTAGAAATTAATGCATTTGCATCATAACACAAAGTTATCTATTTTTAAAAAATTATTTTTAGCCTTTGCTATAGATTGTCAAAAAAATTACTTGTGAATAAAAAACTTTTAAAAGAGTTATTTGCATTTGTGTGAATTCGAAGTTTTAAAATATCAAATTGTGAGCTCCAGAAGCATAGGGATTCACTGGACAATTATGACAATACCTTCAATAAGCTGTGTTGAATTCCTGACCTAGAAAACACTGAATTACAGACTATAGAGATAATAACAATAGCAACACTTGTATATTACTTGGTGTATTCCAGGCACTGTTCTAAGGGCTTTGCAACTATCACTTCATCTATTCCTCACAATAATGCAGTAAAATGGATAGAATCACTGTTCTGGGGTGTGTGTGTGTGTGTGTGTGTGTGTGTGTGTGTATTAACAGAAGCACAGAGTAGTTAAGTGACTTGATTGATTCCTCAGGTGGGGATTCAAGCACTTAAAGCTGTAGACTATGGCATCCAAACAAACACTGACATGAATATGACTTCCAATATGCAAGAAAAGAGGCATAGATCAAGATACTGCAGGACATACAAGCAATCTAGTAATGGCATAAAACCTGCTATCCAAATTGTCTAAAATGATGTATTCCCCCAAAATAAAGACTTCAGAGTATGAGATTTTTATTTTTACATAGACAAAGATACTAATTCTTTCACAAGATATAGCATCTCTCAAATGTTGAAGGTTTGATTCCCATATATCATAATCATTTTCTCTGACTAAATAACAAAATTAAAAATCTGGGGAATCAAAAAATGTTGACTGAAATTCTCATATTTTTAAGGATTTTATAGATAGTGTGATATTCATTACCCACAAAATGAGCAGGCTGTGAAAATTTGGTAGTAAATTTAAACATACCCTGCTGACTGACATATTACAGATACTTAGAATGACAAACCCACCAAAAACAATACAAACATTTTTTGGTAACTTTTTTTGCCCTTGTTAAATACTTTGATCAAATTACTTAAGCCGTTTTAGATAAATGACTCTTTAAATAAATGTCTAGTGTATTAAATATTCTGGTTCTAGTTAACCAATTTTTGCCTAGTGTTCCATTATTGGAATGCTAAGCATGTGGAAGTTATTTATACCCTACTGCTCAAGGTCATCGCCAAGGTCTGATTGCAAAAATTTTAAAAATTGCATCCTCAGGCATAAATGGGTTAAAAGTTGATAAAATCATACACAAGAAAACATATAAATGCTCAGGAAGAAAAAACAATTATAACCTTTCAGTAAATAATTTCCTACCTTACTCATGAAACATCCAAATAGTTACCATGAATACAGATTCAACCCAATTCAAACCAATTTGATTTGATGTGATGCATGTTTATCCTGCTGACATATATTGTATGTGCTCTATAATCAGCTTGTCTGATTTACATGAAGATAGTACTTATAGAATAAAACACTGACAGTTTAATTGTAGGAAACTAGAACAACATGATTTAAGAGCTCAAAATTATAACTTGATTAAAAAAAGCAAACTCAATGTTTGAGAAAATCTTGTTTCTATGCATTGACTTTTATTTCCTACCACTAACTCCAATTATAGTTGCCTTTCATTCACTCATTCATTCACTTATTTACAACTCTTCTGAGTGCCAATTATGTTTCAAAAATTGCACATGATGCTGTTGACATAGTGTGATAAAGGAGACTTTGTCCAGGACTCCACAATATTTACTGTCCACCAGTCATTCAATATTATGTACTGGTGATTTGGAAATGATTAATTTGAAGAAGTTTTAAATTTTCTTTAAATGAAATGTACTTATGTATGTATTAATATATACTGTGTGATGCGATATGTAACAATGGCAAGCTAACACCTGTACTTATAGGAAGAAATTGACATTACTTTCAAACAGTAAGTAAGGTAGGAATTTTGAATGATGAGATAAAATTCCCAGAGCACCGAGACACAGGGCTGATCATTTCCTTGCTAAACTAGATGCAAAATCATTATTGTTGCCGATGTAAAAATAAAAACTAAAAACCAAGACTCTGTGTTTTACTTATGCTTCTCCCTTTGCTAAATCCCTAGGCATGAGGAGTAGGTTTCCAAACAGTTTAAAAGCTGTCACGAGATGAAGATGTTTATGGGATAACAGAAATGCACATGATTTCCCACAAGTGAGTGAGGGTTGCCTAGAGGTGACTCCTTCAGTCTTTGGGTCTCAGAGAATACCCTGAGAAAGCAGGCAGAAGTTGGAAAAGCAGGACTCATGCCACTCAAGCCAATCCGATGGATGGGAAGAAAGTTGAGGCTGAATATTTAAGAACGGAAGATCAGTAGTATTATATATTATATGCTATATATTTACAACTTTATTTTTGAAGATATTTTTGAATGTTTGTACTGAAAAAAGTAATAAAAAGATTAGGATAATGTACTCTGGTCCATATTTTGGATATCCTTGGGAGTACTGGCAGAGGAGATTATTACAATAAAGGCAATAGTCTACTAAATCTGTGATACATACATGTGAGGTTCAATGAAATAAAGATTGTATCAAATATAAAAGTTCAAAAATATTTTTAAATAAAACTATAAGAGAAAGAAAAACTGGAGAAAAAGAAATGAATCTTTAACCATTCCCTTCTTTTTGGAAGTCCATAATTCCATATTATATTCAGATACCTTAAAATTCTGCATAATCAAATAAAATAATTATTTCTTTTTTCAGAAGGTAAGAATGAAAAAATATTCCTGTAAAAATATCTGAATATGCCAAAATGCACAACCCAGCTACTGTGCTTATGTTCCAAAATACTATCCAGTTTTAAATATTTCATGTCTCCCATTTTCTAATGACCCCTGTAACTATAAAACATGCCGTTAATTTTAGATGTCCTATAAGTTTTGAAAATTTCATTTAGCTGGTACTGCTGCATAACATTAACACACTATCCTTTGCAAATATCACTCTTATATTGAGGGCATTTAAACTAGTCTTCCATTTTAATTAACTAGTAATTAATTTTAATTCATTCTTCATATTAATTCTTCATGTTAATTTTCAATTTTAAACAGACAAGTCACTTCAAATCTGTATACCTCAATTCAAGCTTGGTAAAATTATGTGTTTGCTAGGTTTAAGTAGCACAATTTTATTCTGGTTATATAATTAAATTTATGAGTCAAGTTAAAAATTTAGCTTTATGTGAAAGAATAAAAATCTCTTACAGTACTATCACCGTTCATATATTACTATACCCAAGACTCTGTTAAGTTCATTCTTTGAGATTCAAATACAGTTTCTGCACAGTCCATCTCTGTCTCTTTTGTGGTTTCTCCTCTTCAGTTCCAAGACAAAAACATCATCTATACAATGCATCCTCGTCTACAGCAAGCTTAACTGACTTCTGCTATGACAGTGAGAGCTTACCTCATGGCTCCGTGAAGAAAACAGCCAAATTGAATATTAGATCCAATTAATTCAATGAATGCATATTTTAAAGCATTAATTTTCCTGTTAAAAATGGCCAATTTTGCATACTTTCTTCTTTTGCAATAACAAATAATTGTCGTGATATTGAAATTTTAGTCTTTATTTTCATAGCCTTTAGCATGAAGCGTACAAGGAGGCAGATTAGTTACTTATGTCACAAATTCACTATATTACTATATCAACTATTATATCACTAGTAAGACACGGTTGACTTAAAATGATAAAAGTGAACATAGTTATATCAAAATGCCTTTTTTTCTGTTAGCCATGTATCTCTCAATATTTAATGATGCATTTAGACATACAGAGTCACTGTGTGTTTATTATAGAATATATAGTATTAAAAACAATTTAACACTGTTTTTTGATTTCATACTTTTAAAATAATTCTATATTTTTATATCAGATATTAAATGCCTATATGATTTGTCTTCTTTGCTTAACATTGCTTATACCATTTGAAATAATTTTACTGTGTGTTATAGTAAAAAACAAAAGATGTCAATCAAAGATAAGCACAAACACCACAAATGATATACGACAGGATCAGAATAGAATAACATAAAATAAACATAAGAAAAATGAAACAAAAAAAGTTTTTACAAACACAAGCTTATCAGGATACTCGAATCCTAGTGATTCCTAAGACTCTTGTCATCTCAGGGAGAGGCAGACTGGGACCATGTGGACAGACTGGTCTCTGCTTTCAGATAACGACATCAAATTATTTGCCTCCTTCCACAGACAGAAAATGTGGATAGACTAAGTCAGAAGACACTGATCTTTACAAGACATGGTTGCAATCTTGATAAAAGAATGCTCTTTGTACATGCTAAATTCCTCACAAGTTTGAATATCACCACTGGGTTCAACCAGAAGCTAAGAACTCCAATTGAACTTTTTAATTACTAGGCTACTTAAGGGACTTCATTGCTAGGTTACTGAAGGAAAAACAGCCAGGGCCATCCAGAGAATATATTGCTTTTTCTCAAGAAAGTAGGTCTAATGTAATATTTCTTTCAGATTTTAACCAATTTTTCCAAACCATCTATGTATTAGATGTAGTCTCTTTCTCTTGATATGTGATTAGAAGATCGTTTGCACGATATAGATATGTACATCCTTATATGTGTTAAAATATTTGAGGGAGGACTTCTAATCTATTCTATTTACTTTTTTATTTTTTATTTTTTGAGACGGAGTCTAGCTCTGTCGCCCAGGCTGGAGTGCAGTGACCAGATCTCAGCTCACTGCAAGCTCCGGCTCCCGGGTTCACGCCATTCTCCTGCCTCAGCCTCCCGAGTAGCTGGACTACAGGCGCCCGCCACCTCGCCCGGCTAGTTTTTGGTATTTTTTAGTAGAGACGGGGTTTCACCGGGTTAGCCAGGATGATTTCGATCTCCTGACTTCGTGATCCGCCCGTCTCGGCCTCCCAAAGTGCTGGGATTACAGGCTTGAGCCACCGCGCCTGGCCGTCTAATCTATTCTATTTAATCCATACCACTGTGATAAGGTCAAAAGCAGTGCACGTTCATAGTAGATGTTATTATCTGTCGGGACATGACCTTCCTTTATCTCTTGTATTACTCAGAATCTCCAAATTAGTGATACCTCTTTATTTTCTCAGGAAAAAAAAAAAAAAAAAAAAAAAAAAGACTTCTTCTTGGCAGAGTATCCTAATCCACTTGAGCATAGTCTAGTAATAAAAGGTGTGCAGTCAAGATCAATTTGTATAGCGTAATGTTGATTGAGGACAAAATACCTCAAAAGTTCATTATTGCAAGTAAAGCACCTTTCATACCACATGTGATGCTGTTTATCCTGCAACAATGTAGCAGTTTAACAAGTGAGAGTTGAGAATCAGGGAGATTTGGCTTACTGGTTAAAACATAGGGAAAGGTAAGTTAAAGATGCATGAAATTAGAGGGAAGAGTTAGAATTCCAAAGTCATAGAGAATTCAGTTCAGGATGTCAGACTGAGTAAATATATGTACATTAGTTAATTTGAAGAGCACCACCGATATTCTGAAAACAGGAGCTGGTATGAACAGTAGACCAAAATAATTCTAGAAATATTTTTAATTATGAGAGATAAGACTGACAGAAAAAGTTGCTGTCAACTTAATGTAGAAAAAAGGGAGTTGCTACATAAATGATGATGATGATGGTGATAATGATGGGTGATGATGATGATAATGAAGGGAGTTGCTACACAAATGATGGTGATGGTGATGATGATGGTGATAATGATGATGGTGATAATGATGACGGTGATAATGATGGGTGATGATGACAATGAAGGGAGTTGCTACAGAAATGATGATGATGATGATGGTGATAATGATGGGTGATGATGATGACAATGATGATGATATTTCAAAGAGAATCCTGGCAAAGTCATAGCTCAATGGGTACACTAATATCAGAAATAGAGCAAGGATTTACTAATGGGATTATTTATTCAAGGAGAACATGCTGCATGTCATGGCCATTTGTGTACAGGAGTCATTAAAAGAATCACCCCTTTAGACAACTGATTGAAAGTAAGTGGGAACTTTCCAGCTGAAATAAAGGATCTACTATAGAAGACTACTATAAAAGACACAAAAACAACCTTTTGGCTTTTGCCCTATGATGTAGAGAGTTAGAAGGAACGTTGTTCCCAGCTTGACATTGACAAAGAACCAAATGTACTACAAGTTTATGATTTTTTTTTAACCCTTTGGAAAATGGAGGTTGGACTGCAAACCTGGCTCAGAATCTAAGGAGATTTGGTGCCTGCAGGGACAAAGGTGATGCAAGATCCTCATTACTATGCTCTGATCTAAGTCCTGTTTACTTACCCAACTTTATATCCTACCTCTGTTCTCCTTGCTCCTTGCACATCATTACTTCTTAATATTCAAGCAAAACTGCTAAGAGACATTTTGAAATTCTCGTGTTATCACCCTCCTTTCCCAATTCTACCAAGTAGTGAGTCATTTTCTCAATGGTGTCCTCCTACTCACGTTCATATGAATATTCTTAACGCCATAATGGATCTAGAGATGGAATGTGGTTGTTGTCTATGGGATCCATACAACTTCCTCATGAAGCCTTACTTAATGGAGGAGGAATCTTCTTCGTCCCTAAGATAGTTTACAGGTGGAAAATTAATACATGTTGAAAGCTTATGTACTACTAGGAAATGTTCAAAGTTCTTCAACCTCTTAGAATATCCTTTATCTTCTTGACATCCCGACATATTAGAGGTAGTTATAATACATATATTACAGATGAGGAATCTGAGGTGCAAAGACGCTAACTTATTTCCTCAAGTTCTCACAACAAAGAAGGGATATAGCTGGGATTTAGAACAAAATGGGCTTATTTCATGGCCCATGTTTTAATCAGTACAACATACCTCCATTTGTAGGAATTGCTGTGTGTTTTCATCTTATTCCCAAGCAGCTTTCAGCCATAAAACAAAGGTAAAAATGGGGGAAAAAACAGAAAATCCATTCATTTCTAATGAATGAGGTCAATTAACAAATGCAAATAATTCATAATTTAGTGTGTGACACATAATCTCTGAGGTGATAGTGACTATTTGTCCTTTGGCATGATTATTCACTTCACTTGCTCACCAGCAAAGCCATTCTTATATCATTATATACAATATTTACCCATTAAACACAGAACCACACAATTTTCTTTACCAATACCAGTGACATGAGAACCATTACACAGCAATTATTTATAGGAAGTGAGCTCAACATAACTACATTAAGGAAGCTCCCACATATCTGAGTAATAGCCATATAATTTTTTTTTCCTGAGATATAACCTCAGAGTTTCTAATTCATAGATGCTGAGTTGGGGAGAGAAACTATGAGGTTTTCTACACCCTGCAAATGTGTTAATTTGCTCTATTTTAAAAACCTAAAGGCTGGAACAGTGGCTCACGCCTATAATCCCAGCACTTTGGGAAGCTGAGACAGGTGCCTCCCTTGAGCCCAGGGGTTTCAGACCAGCCTAGGCAACGTGGCAAAACCCCATCTCTACAAAAAAATGCAAAAAACAGCCACATGTGGTGGTGTGACTGTAGTCCTAGCTACTCAGGAGGCTGAGGTAGGAGGATCGTTGAGTCTGGGAGGTGAGGGTTGAAGTGAGCTGAGATTGCACCACTGTACTCTAGCCTGGGTGATAGAGTGAGATCCTGTCTCCAAAAAAAAAAAAAAAAAACAAAAAAGGAAAGAAATAAAGAAAGAGAGAGAGAGAAAGAGAAAGAAAGAAAGAAAGAGAAAGAAAGAAACCTCAGCCATGGTGAGTTTAAAATGTTTTTTAAGGTTCTGTTGATATTATAGTTAGTTAAAATAAATACTAGACTCTAAGTACACATCAAATGCAAATTTTAGTTTGCATATGTATTGGGGAAGGGTTGTGAGCTTTCCACTTATTTCATGTATTCATAGACATCTTAGTAGTTATCAGGATAATCTTTCCTAAAACCTTATAATGATTGCTATTTATAACCAGTAATACATTATATAATCTAAGCATAAATTTGTTCACTGTTTAAATATGAAAACCTATACTTTTTCATTGCTTCTAATATCTACCTTTTATTTATTTTATGTTTTACATTCTTTTTTTAAAATTATGTTTTGTGAGTACATAGTTGGTGTACATATTTATGGGGTACATGATATATTTTTATCCAGGCATATGGCATATGTAAATGGAGATCCATCAACCCAAACATTTCTTTTTGTTACAACATTTAACTATACTCTTAGTTATTTTTAGTTACATTATTACCAAATGTATAATATTGTTGACTATAATCACCCTGTTGTGCTATGAAATTATATTTGCTTTTTATAGAGCTCATTATCATTTGTCTTCATTATTCAATCATTTTTCATTTATTTTCTAAGAATAAATTATTTTTCTCTTTGGAGGAATATAAAAATTTAGTAATGTACTTCATGTTGAAAACTTGGAGGGAAGATAAATAGATGATAATAGATATATGGATAGATAGATAAATGATAAAAAGTGAAATAGAAAGTAAAGCTGGGTGGTCTTAATATTTCATATGATCAGCATGATATTTGAAAAAAATCATTAAAAATGACAAGAAAGTGGACAGTGAGTTGTTAGGGAAAGCTCACGTCAAGGAGGAGGGCAGAGGAAGCCCATAGCCCAGAAGGTGGCAGTGTGCTTGACATATTTAACCAAGAACACGCAGGACAACAAATGCTGGAGTAGTGTGAGTGAAATGGGGAAATTTAAGAGATTAAATGAAGGTCTAGATGTTGCAGGCTATTGAAAGTCATTGTGAACTTTATGGCTCCAATTTTGAAAGCAATGAAAAGTCCTTAGTTTGAAGCTGAGAAATGACATGACGAGATGTGGTAGACATTGTGATGTGCAGGTCATCTCACACTTGGATGAGAATCTTGTTGCCTCGGCTACTGGGATAGTGTTGGCAGGCAGCCAGCCTTTACCTTCCAGGTGATTCAGAGTTTGCCACAGCTGCAGGGACCTTGCCCAATATCATGCCCTTTTCAGGGTGCATCCCAAAAGAATAGCCCTCTAAGCTTATCTTGGAAAACTTTGAGATAGCCCTAAAAGGTTTTTACAACTCCAGAGCACCCAGTGAGACTGGCTGCGTCTGCAACTGTCTTTCACCTTTAACTTCTCCTTCTGCCTATGTTGCTTCTTTCTTTTTCCATCCATAGCTGTTAAAGGAAAAGATACACCTTGATAAATAAACTGTGTATTAAACCCCATCTGAGAATCTGCTTATTGAGGAGACCAACTTGTGTATGTGACACAGGTCTTCACAGGTTAACTATGGTGGTTGTGTTGAGAAAAAAAAAAAACAAAACAGGGATAGATAGACGTAGAGAGAGTATTTAGGAGACGACTGAATCATACAATGGTTTAGGTGTTCTAGACCTAGTTTATAGTAGATGAGGTAAAAAATAAATAAATACGTGGACAACTTCCAGATGTATTATCAATTTAATATCAAATATGGGATGTGAGAGGAAGATAACAGTCAATTGTGACTCCCAAATATTGAAGACTAAGAAAAAAAAAAAACAAACAGTTGCTATTAGATGAGATACAAAAGGCCGCATTAGAAGCAGATTTTGGGAAAAGTTCCTAAGCACAGTTTTGTCATTTTAGGTTAAGATGTCTTTTATACTTCAGAGTGCAAATGCACAAGAAGCTTGGAAATGCCAATCTGGAGTAAAGTGTAAAACAAAGTAGCAAATATAAAAAGCCTTGTTTACTCATTTCTGCTTGCCAGTGTAATTTTACAATGCCTCTGGCTCTATGATGACATATAGGTCTCCAGAAAAATGTTTTGAAGACAAAAGAGAATAGAGAACATGGTCCCCTATGTCTCTTGCCTGAGCCACTACATTCTATATAAAAGATAAATGACCTAGGCTGGGAATGGTGACTCATGCCTGTAATCCCAGCACTTTGGGAGGTTGAGGCAGGTGGATCATGAGGTCAGGAGTTCGAGACCAGCCTGACCAACATGGCAAAACCCCATCTCTACTAAAAATACAAAAAATAACTGGGCATGGCTGCGTGCCATCTGTCATCCCAGCTACTCAGGAGGCTGAGGCAGGAGAATCGAGACTGGGCAACAGAGCAAGATGCTATCTCAAAAAAAAGAAAAGAAAAGAAAAGAAAAGAAATGACCTTAGCCCTTTGCTTTTCTTACACATAAGATAATGTCTGACAGGGTTAGTTATTATGCTTCTGTAATCTAGAACTAGATGTGCTCTTACACCCAAACCACAATATGATTCTACTTTAACGTAACTTGTAAGTAGGTGAGACGTGATTTTGCAAGCACTGAACCTCCACCACGGGTGTATAAGAAGTGGGCTGAAATACTCATTGAATCTCTCTACAGGGCTGCTCCTGAGACTGAGGCTTCAGTCTATAGTCCCCGGTAAGATTACTGAATAAAATTCACCTTAATTCTGTAAAAGCTTGATTGACTTTCTGTAGTCAATGGGACTATAGCCACAGGAAAGAGGTATATGTTTAGAAATAATATAGGTTTAGATTATATTTAAAAACAATGAAGCTGGTTGGGCACACAAAAGGAGTATATGTGGAAATATAAAGGATTCAAGGACTGAGGCCTGGAACCCTCCAGTGTAAAGAGGTGAAAGAATTGAGTTAAGCCGGGCGCGGTGGCTCACGCCTGTAATCCCAGCACTTTGGGAGGCCGAGGCAGGGGGATCACCCGAGGTCAGGAGTTCAAGACCAGCCTGACCAACATGGAGAAACCCCGTCTCTACTAAAAACACAAAATTAGCCTGCATGGTGGCGTGCGCCTGCAATCCCAGCTACTCGGGAGGCTGAGGCAGGAGAATCGCTTGAACCCGGGAGGCGGAGGTTGCGGTGAGCCGAGATCGCGCCACTGCACTCCAGCCTGGGCAAAAAGAGCGAAACTCTGTCTCAAAAAAAAAAAAAAAAAAAAAAAAAAAGAATTGAAATAAAACTAAGAAAGAGACACTGCAAATGGGTTTCTGGTGAAGGAGGACAGTGGTATTTATGAGGTAAGTGAAGACAATATACGAATGAGGAGAAACTAATAATGTGTGTTAAATTCCATGATGAGATGAAGAGGACTAAGACTTGAGCATTAGATATTAAAAAGCAAGTATCCGTGGTGATATTGACAAGAACAGCGTTAGTGAAGTGATGCATTGGTAAAAGCCTAAAAACACAGTTGGTCCTGAAGAGAACTGAAGAAAAGCTATTGTGAGCAACAAGTAAGTGAAACTCCTTTGGAAGAGCTTTCTGTAAGGGATGTGAATAAATGGGTTAGTGATTAGTGGTAAAATTAAGTCCATCGACAATGGTTTTAAGATGGCAGAAATAACGACATGTTTGCCTGCCGCTGAGAAAGAGCAGTAGAGAGAGTAAGTTGAAGCTGTCACCATAAATAAATGAATCTGGAGCAGTGACCTTGAGGAAATGAGAGCATCTGTGATCTAACCTCTGAGAAGAGGAATATGGATTGCCAAGCCAAAGTAGCATAAAAGAAAGTATAGAACGTGGGGACAACTATGGGTAAAAGGGTAAATGTGCTAATATGAGCTTATAAGAATTTCCTTCTTATCAAATCTATTTTCATTATCAGATAAGAAACAAAGTTGTTTGGCAGGAATGAAGACAGATGAGGAGATGTTGGAGGTTTAAAGGTAGAGCAGAAGGTCTTAAGTACAATTGTTGTGAAGTATTCATTTTTATATTCTAAGAGCTCTTAAATTGTATTTGTAGTTGTCGCTTAATGTTGTATTCTACAAATTAATTCATATCAATAAAATAATAGATTTACATATACTGTCCTGTATAATCATTTGATAAGAAAATTGATTGTTTGTTTCTCATCACAATGTTAGAGGCGATAAAAAGATCTTTTACTTTCTCAGCAGCTTTCGTTTTAATCTGATTTTATGCTGGAGGCAAAGCATTGCATTGATTTCTCCAAGCAAATTGCTTATACCAAACTCTAGTAGCAGCTCTTCTGGCAGTCCTTAGATCAATGATAACCAATAAACAGTGTCTATGTCTTTTTTGAATTATTTGTTTGCAAGCTAGAGAAATAAATTAGGCTACCTTTAGCAAAATTAAGTAATTTATTGGAAAGATAGGGGACAACCCACAGAATCAAAGCAAACGCTACAGAAAACAATTCTTGAAAAGGACTGAGACAAGAGAACTCCTGTAGTTTTTATAAATCAATGGGCAGTCTCCTCAGAAAACAAAGACAGGATGGATTAACCTAAACAATGGCTCAACATAGCTATATCTTTTACAGAGACTGTAAAAACAGTGAAACACTTGTTCATTCTTCTTCTGCCATTTAAGGCTACTGCTCTGTAACACCTCATTAGCTCCAGGGTTGTGAAAATTCAAAGGAATAGAAGATTGTTTTGAGTTTAAAGCTGGAATTAAGCCACATCTTTTTGGTTTCATCCATATTATACATTATAATGAAGCCAGTGACGATGGATTATTAATTAGGAAAATCAGTGGAATTTGTGATTATAAATGTTTTATCTTTATGCACTGTATCTGTTATATGACTTACTACTCAATGGCAAAATGTTACTCTGCTAAGGAGCTTGCAATTCACTTACTCTTTTAAAACAGCTGATCAGAAATAGGCACCATCTTTCTCTCATTTTTCTACCCACTTTCTGCTCATGACATCTGTTACACTAGGTTTAGTGTATTATTTCTAATACTAATGGGCAAGTGTAAATTCTTAAACAAAATGTCAAAAACTGGGCCTCTGCCAACAGAATCTCAATATTTATTCTTTTTCAAATATTTATGGCATGCAGTTGGATATACTAGTGCAGTTGATGCGTATCATTTTCTCATTTCAGTATAAAGAGTATTTTTTATTTACTGATATATTTAATTGTATAATTTAGAATTTACAGTACAATACTGTAGTTAGACTGTAACTTCTCTAACTTTAAGATTACATCATCCCAGCCTCTAAATCTCTTAATAATTAACCATATTAGTATACACCAAGACAGTTTTATCTGTCAATTTGTCATAATAACCTTACTATGCCATCATGTTCTAGGCTTCCTCATTGCCCAAATTCAGTGCCAGTTCTTAAGTTTATTGGAAAGAAAAATAACGCAATCAGAACAGAAAAAAATAGAATGAGAGCACAATGAAGAAGTAGACAAAAAATGAGAAAGAAGCAGGAGAGACAGTGAATACAGATAGTTGAACCATTTTGCTTGTTTAAAGTAGGGGGAAATGACAACAATTAGCAATATTTCTGTTATGCATCAATATCTCTTATGAAAATCGGAAAATTCTGGCAATGTGACTAGGAATTAAATAACTAATAATACTTAGAATTTTATCTGTCTCCTTTCAATCACTTGTGATTTATGATAATTTATTTTCTATCATAGTTTTTTAACTCCCAGATTTTTGTGGCCACACTCTTCATTTCTTATCATTTAATAATATTTAGAAATAAGATCCATCAAAAGTTATAAATTTTTCTATATGTATGCTTTAGATAACTCAATTCTCTGCCTTTTCATTTATCTTTAGCTTTCTCCTCTCAAATTTAGTATTTTGCTACCTCTCTCCTCTCTCTCTCTCTCTCTCTCATTACTTTAAAGAGTTTCTGATGTGGTAGAAGAGATACATCTTTCCAATTCATCCCTCATTCAAGATATGAAATATATTTTTAGATGACACTAGACTTTTGCAGCAAAATAATCTGGAGAGAAGATGAAGAATCACATTACCTACTGTCACTGTTTATGATGATGGCCTTGCCAAAGTCGTGTACTGGAACTTGTATCTAAGGCAAACTACACACAGGCAAGGCCATTTTTATTTTAACTTCATAGTGCAGGATGGGTGGAACTTCAATCTTCAAGTTTTCTCCGGAAATTTATTTCTTTTAAAGTTCCACTCACTCCCCTTTGATGAATGGTTAGAAAAGTAAACTCACTCTTCCATTTAAAAATAAGTGCCTCAGGGTCAACAATGTAATTTCTCCCACTGGACATTTTATAGGAACAAAATGGTCAAATAGTTTCTTGCTGAAAATAAATTGTGTGTGTAACATGCAGCCTGATTTTTTCCCCGGTATACGTAGAACTTCTGTTTCTTAGTTTTGTTTGTTTTGGTGAAGTGAGATTGTTGCATTAGGAGAAGATATGTGACATGGCCATAGTGTTTGACTCAGTGACTCAATGGTTAAATAGAAGAGCGGTTTATTTGTCAAAATCGTTATAAATTTGTGTGAGATACAGTTGCCCATATACAGTAGACACAAAGTAAAATGAACAAAAACCATACAGGTTAGAATTTTTACACAATAGAAATTCACATATTTTTCTAATAGGAAAAACAAATCTGCGAATACACCTCAACCTCATCTTTGTCAATTATTTTCAACTTTTTTCCGTTTTGTTTTTTTAATACCACACAGTTTATTTAAAACATTTAATTGCATTGTGACCTCATGGTGGCCAACAATCTTACAATTAAAATACAATCAATTAATCCCTGTCGCTTTCCTGAACCTTACTCTCTTTGTAAGATTATCTGTATGTTTTTCCTACTTAAATTCCTGGAACAGCCTCTTTGTTCGTCTTTTCCAAACCCAGAAAGGCTCATTTTTTCCACTGAGTTTTGGTTTCATTTATTAATAGCAAAGTCTCAAAGTGTCGAAGGCTAGATTGATATCCCAGGAGGAGTAAATACCTCCCTAAAATGTGCCTTGGAAATATCTGTTGGTAAAGGAGCAGATGCTCTCCTTCAGAAAAGGCGCAGAAGAACCTCTTGAACTTGCTGTCACCAGGTATGTTAACATCCCTCCTTCAAGACCTCAGTGACCCTACTTCAGACTTGTTAGACTCTAAGGTTCTTTTTTTTCACATAAAATAATCAAGTTATGCACAATTACAGGTGACTCCAAG
The DNA here is from genome assembly GCF_047675955.1 of Chlorocebus sabaeus. Lineage (NCBI taxonomy): Eukaryota > Metazoa > Chordata > Mammalia > Primates > Cercopithecidae > Chlorocebus > Chlorocebus sabaeus. Next base: position 79,582,918 of record NC_132905.1, read on the forward strand.
TACTGGGAAATCTCAAACAGCAACCAGTACTGGAAAGCAGTTTTCAGCCAGTAGAGATCAGTTACACGATTTGGATGTAGGGAAGCCTCATGGGACATGTGATGGAAACAAAATCTCTGTTTTCATGTAACTAAAAGTATCTTCCTCTAACCTCACAAAAATGTTTGGCTCCTTCTTCCTGTCATTAACCTGGGTTTGCTATTTTCTTATGATTAAATTTTCTCTCTTGCAAACGTTTGATATACATGTTTATGCTATTATTGTTATTATTTTAGATCAGCATCATAGTCCCTAGTCTATTACATTTATTTTTTAAACTATATTCTCAACTCCACCTTCATTTCTATCTAGTCTAACTGTCATACCACTGTCTTCAGAGCTAGCTTTTTAGCATAATTTACCATAATTTTATAAAATATAGCAAGGAATTTAAGATAATTTTTGTAAGAAATTAGAATTCACATCTATTTCTCAAGGGTCAGACTTGTTTTGGTAAATAGTCATTCTCTAATTTTTAACAGTTTCTGACATAAATTTGGTGCTCAAAAGTATTCATTGAATTGAACATTTAATTAAAAAGCATTAGAATCTCCTTGAAGACATAGCTATCTTGTATAATTTCATACTGATTGAAAGAATAAACAGCGCTTGGCACATTGTAGATTTTCAAATGGTTATTTGAATGAATGGCTACTTGGAGTATATTAAAGATTTAGTCTAAAATGCAAAATAATGGTAATATTTTAAGCGTTTCTTTGCTTTAATGGGGATTCCTATTTTCAGGGCATCAAATTCTTAACATTTAGAGTGGAAGTTCAGCAGGTGGATAAACAACAACAATAATACATATAAAAAGTGAGAAATGCATGGTGATGGGCGTTGTAACTATTGCTGTCATGTCTACAGATTCACACATAAATATTAGGAAAATTGTGATAATTAAACTATTCCTGCCTCGAGCTGTTTTAGAAATGCAAATCTGGAAACTTTCTGCCTAGTGAAACAGGAGGCAGTTTCTGAAAAAAATGTATTATTTCTCCAGTGAAATAGCCAGCAGGAAGGATTGTTCTGTCTCTTTGTCTGAATCTGTCATGTTAGGACGAGATAACCAGAATTGCTGCAGCAATCTTGCTACCTAGACAATTAAGATACATGGAGAACTTAGACACTTGAAAATAGTGCTAAACTGATCATTGAACCAACCTGAAATTTACCCGTCTTGGACTTCCTGAGGAAAGCACTGTGTTTTTCTTATTTCCAAAAATAATTGAGTCGCATTTTCATCATTTACAGTCCACAGCAGCCTAAGAGATTGACAATTTTTTGTGTTACTTTCTGTGGTGATTTGGTGTTTGCTTTATTTACTTAGTGCTATCCAAATTCAGTTCCATGAATAGTTAAGTTACCTAACACAAATGCACAGAATGAAATTGAATTTAAAATAAGGATAAGTAAAAATGAGGATAAATAAAGATATTATAGCAAGTTGAAGGCAAAATGAATTCACTGATGGGAATATCATCAACTATTCTGTAGTTTACCATTAACAGTTGTAAGCAGTTAATTTGGTCCTGAGATTCCTATCAGCCTACGTGAGGAAGAAATCCTATTAATTCAAAAAGTGTATTCAATTAAGTAAAAAGAAAGCAGGCCTGGCACGGTGGCTCATGTCTGTAGCCTGGAATTCCAGCACTTTGGGAAACCACAGCAGGAGGATCACTTGAGCCCAAGGAGTTTGAGACCATCCTGTACAACACAGTGAGATCTCCTCTCTACAAAACAATTTAAAAATTATCCTGGCATAGTGGTGTGTACCTCTAGTTTCAGCTACTTGGGAGGCTGATGCAAGAGGATTGCTTGAGCCTAGGAGATCAAGGCTGAAGTGAGACATGATCATACCACTGCACTCCAGCCTGGACTACAGAGTAAGATCCTGTCTCAAAATAAATAAATAAATGAATAAATAAATAAATAAATAAATAAGAAAAAGGAGGTCATTGTACAGAAAATAAACATCAGGTTTACTTTATTTTTTTAATTTTATTTTGTGTGTGTGTGTGTGTGTATTTGTTTTGGTTTGTTTTTGTCATGAAGTATAGCTATAAGTCTTTATATGACAACGAACTTTAAGAAGTACTTATAACTCAATGTCATTTCCAATTCATCCTGAAGAGGTAGCTCTCTTTCAATGTGAGGAGACAATGTATTTTTGTGATTATCTATCTTTGATAAAAATATGAGCTCCCAGTGACTAAAAAAATTCAATTCAAACTGTATGGAACATTGGAAAAAAAAAAGTTTGGTACCATTTTGCTAACTCAAAAGTTAAAGCAGAAGGCAACGTTTGACCTAGGTCTCCTCACCAGCATCACCAAAGATCCAGCCTCTGCCTAGTACATTTTCTGTTATTTCTCTCAGGCCCAGCCTTCTGGGAGGCCATGAGTTTCTCTCAGGCAGCATCAGGTGCTCTTCTTGGAGTCACATAGGAAGGCCAACCTTCCTGCTCACAGAATTGCTCTTCAGATGGAGACAGAGCTTCACTCTCAGAGCAGCCAAAGCCAGCACAACTCCTGAGCCTGGTTTTCAGTGGCTTAAAATCTGTAAGACGCTTTCCTGAAACAAATGAATATAATTAGGCTGATTGGATTAAGCCAGTTACTAAGTCTATATAGAAGTGAAGCTGTGGTCCATCCCACCAAAATTTATTAAGAGTTTTCCAAAATATTGTCAAAAATAATATTAAAGAGCACAGACAGAATGAAAAGTCAGAGGAAAGGAGATTTTCCTCCCTGTCTCCCTGTCTCTGTTTCCTTGTCTACCTTCTTCCTCTCTCCCCTCCCCCTCCCCCTTCTATCACCCTGACATCTCTCTTCTAGAGCTGGGACACCCTTATTTTTCTGTCCTTGGATATCAAAACTCTGGGACTTTTGGTTTTTGGACTCTGAAACTTACACCTGAGACCCTCAGGGTTTTCAGGCCTTCAGGCTCCACCTGAGAGTGACACCTTTGCCTTCCATGGTTCTGAGGCTTTGGGACTTGGAATGAGCCACACTACTGTAATATTTTAGGGTCTCGAGCTTACAGAAGATCTATGTGGGAACTTCTCAGCCTCCATTATTATGTGAGCCAATTCCCCTAGTAAATTCTCTCAGATCTATATCTATCTATCTGTATATATCCTACCACTTCTATCCCTCCACAGAATTGTGACAAATACAACTGTCTTGTAAACTAGAAAGATTTTTAAATATAACTACAAGTAATCCATTCAGGAGAAAGAAACATAGCACAGGATATTTTTATTAAATCAATTTGATAAGAGAGATAGATTTATTAACTGGTATAAGGGAGCATCAGTACAATTAAAGCATACCTAATTCTAATCGTAATTGTGAGTGGAAAGCTAGCTTTTTACTTCCACTTATACAGGAAGGAATATTCCAAACGTGGGAGAGTTATATAGACTAACATAAATTGTTCATGCATTTGTTTGCAAATTCTATTGTTTTCTTTTTGATAGAAACTCAGTGTTAAAAAAATATATGCAATGATTCACCATAAACCTGCTAAATCTGTGCAGCTGATGAATCGAGGGTGCTGTAAAATTCATTTAATTTACAACAAGTAAATACACAGAGATTAGTAAAATTGCCAAGTTGATACAAATTCACATAAAATTTCCTAAACTTGAGAATACATTAAAATAGCTCAAGGCTTTAGTATAAATGTCAACAAATAGCTATGCAGGATTAGGGAATGATAAGGTGATTTTACATTCTTAGTTATGCTTTGAACATTTGCTTTGTTTTTAAATTTTTGTACTGTATGACACTTATTTCTATATGCAAATTGTCCATTCTAACCACTAGTGACAATAGAATACATGTATCGTTAAATTCATATGGCTTTGTCTAGCTTTAAAAAAAAATCATACTGGATACCTTTTTTCATGAGGCAAACAGGGTAGGCAATCATTAGTGTTAGCACATTCCTTTTCACCTCAAGAAAAGTGTATACATTTAGAACCTTCTCTTCAGGGTCAGTCCTCATAAAATTGTATGCATAAACAGATTTTTAAAACTCTCATATTCCTTGAGTTTATAAAAAAATTGCCTGAATCTTACTTATACTCATGTTATTCAGAAACCTTCTGGTATTATGAAATTAATAACAGAAGAAGACTTCATAGCTAAAGTAATTAGGAAAGTTAAAGCAAGGAATCATACAAAACAATATAAATTTAACATTTGGCTGTGTTAATTTTATTTTAATGTAAAATTTACCTACATAGTGTTTTGGATATTAATGCTTGATGTCCAGACTTGGACATAAAATATTGTATATTGAATACTAAAAACAAAGTAGTTATTATTGTTAATTTTTTATTTCACTTTAACTTCCAGGATACATGTGCAGAACATGTAGATTTGTTACATAGGTATACATGTGCCATGGTGGTTTGCTGCACCCGTCAACCTATCATCTAGGTTTTAAGACCTGCATGCATTGGCTATTTGTCCTAATGCTCTCCCTCCCCTCGACCGCCACTGCCTTACTGGCCTCAGTGTGTGTTGTTCCCCTCCCTGTGTCCATGTGTTCTTATTGTTCAATTCCCACTCATGAGTGAGAACATGCAGTGTCTTGTTTTCTGTTCCTGTGTTAGTTTGCTGAGGATGATGGCTTCCAGCTTCATCCATGTCCCTGCAAAGGACATGATTTCATTCAGATATGGCTGCATAGTATTCCATGGTGTACCACATTTTCTTTATCCAGTCTATCAATGATGGGCTTTTGGGTTGGCTCCATGTCTTTGCTATTGTAAGTTCTAAGTAACCCATAAAGGAAAACCTATCAGATTAACAGCAGAAACCTTACAAGCTAGAAGGGATTGGGGTCCTAACTTTAGCCTCCTTAAACAAAATAATTATCAGCCAAGGATTTTGTATATAACATGGTGTCTCCATGATTGGTATAATAGTCCAACTTCTGAATTCTTTTTCTGGCAATTCAGAGATTTCATCTTGGTTTGGATCTATTGATGGTGAGCTAGTGGGATCTTTGGGGGATATTAAAGAACCTTGTGTTGTCATATTGCCAGAATTATTTTTCTGTTCCTTCTCATTTGGGTAGACTATGCCAGAGGGAACATCTGGGACTCGAGAGCTATTGTTCAGATTATTTTGTCCCATGGGGTGCTCCCTTGATGTGGTGCTCTCCCATTTCCCCTATGGATAGGGCTTCCTGAGCGCCAAAGTTCAGTAATCGTTATTCCTATTTTGGATCTAGTCATCCAGCAGAGCTATCAGGCTCCAGGATATACTGGAAAGTGTCTGCAAAGAGTCCTGTGATGTGATCCATCTTCAGGTCTTTCACCCGTGGATACCAGCACCTGCTCTGGTGGAGGTAGCAGGGGAGTGAAGTGGACTCTGTGAGGGTCCTTGGTTGTATTTTTGTTGAGTGTGCTGGTTTTATGTTGGTTGGCCTCCAGCCAGGAGGTGGCGCTTTCAAGAGTGTATCAGCTGTACTTAAGCAGGGAGGGTACAAGCTTGTCCTAGGGTCACTTTTGGATGACTATTCCGGTTTCTCATGCAGTGGGGAGGGCCATAGAGGGATTATGTCCCTTGTCTTCAACTACCATGGTGGGCAGAGAAAGACCATCAGGTGGGGGCACGGTTAGGCATGTGAGCTCAGACTCCCCATGGGTGGGGCTTGTTGTGGTTGCCTTGTGGGATGGGGGGTGTGGTTTTTCAGGCCAATGGAGTTATGTTCCCTGAGGGATTGTGACTGCCTCTGCTGCAGCCCCCAGGTTGCCAGGGAAGTAGGGGAAAGCCAGCTGTCACAGGCCTCACCAGCAACTAAAGAGCTTGCAGCCCAAAAGACCAGACTCAGTCCCACACCATGCCCCCTAACAGCACCAAGTTTATTTCCAAGCAGCTGGTGAGCAAGACTGAGAAATTGCCTCAGGCTTCAAGCCTCCCAGCTGAGAAAGCAAGCCGACTCACAGTTCCTCAGCTGTTTCATGGAACCTGCAGCTGTAATCCACCTCCTTCAAGGGTCTGTACACTCTCTCAGCTTTCCTGGTATGTTCCTGTGGTAGTTCTTGGAGCAAAAGTTCATGAGGTGGATCTCCATATGCTGTTCAGTCCTTCCAACTGTGAGCTGTACGTTAGTTCTGCCTCCTATCTGCCATTCCCCCCCCCCCCCCCAGTGTTTGTTATTCTATGTGGAATATGGTTTATACGTTTGTAACATCAAATCAATTACAGTTAACAAGAAAATGAACACTTCAAAAAAAAGGAAAACATTCTCACTAATACAGATATTCAGTGGGCAATAATTTCTGCTGCCCTTTCGCTTGGATGATGTAGGCTTTATAGGAAATCATAGGTTTGAGCTGCATAGAAGTAGCGGATTGTATGCTCCATAGAGGACTACAAAAAATATCTCCAACCCACATGCTGCTCTTACAATGTAACTTTGAAGTTATTCTAACTAAAAGATAAGTGTCTGCATTTCTTCTGGGAGCTGGGTGGTAGACTTTTAATTTTGAGAGATATCACATGATTTGACATCTGAGGCTGGTTCATTTAAGGAAGAGCTGAGATCTTTGAAGCCATGAATGTTAATGTAAGAAGTCCAAGGTTTCTATGCCCCGAGGAAGGACAGGATATGTGAAGTACTGGTCTGGAGGACAAAGCCAGTAGAAATCTTGCTTGCTGCCAGCATCTACCAACAGATGTGTGAGTGCACATGCCACCACTTGATTCTTTTGCGCAGAAACTGAAGCCTCTCAAGTGAAGCTTCTGCTGTCATGAGCAGATACAAATTCTTTTTGCTTATCTTCTGAATTCCTGCCCCACAGTATCTGTAAGCATAATAAAATGATTGTTTTAAACTGAACATTTGGGGTAGTTTAATATGCATTTGTAAATAATTGGAGCTGATAATGGAACCGCTTGTAGGGTCTGCCATAACCCAAACCTAAACTATACAACATTTCTTTGAGCCTTAAGGTTTCTGTTAATGACAGCCTAAAGGGAGTTAGGAATCATCTTAATGAAGCCTGCATGGCCTAGAGAAATCTGTCAGAGAAAGTTTAAAGGAGATTAAGGGAAATGACAGTGGGAACTAGAAGAAAGGTGACACATCATACAGTGCCACTAAATTTGACAATACTCCTGCCTGAATTAATTTGCAAAACAGAAAACATCCCTAGTGAACTCAATGATCTAGTGAAGGAAATCTCCAGGCAAAATTTTTGAAGATGCCACCTGGCCTTTTCTCTCTGCATTTAAATCAAATGAAAGAGAAGAGATAGGAGCTAAAGAATTGATGGTTAAATATTTAAGTAGTCAAGGATTGCAGAGTTTTAAATTAAAACTGCATCTTTTGCCAACCTCTCCAGATGGCAAACCATTCTTAATTTAAGAAATAGCTTCCAGGAAAAGATTCAATCCAAGGTAGAACTGCAAGATCTTATGTTAAGACCTTAGAAAAGATCTAAGATGAGGTCTTATGTAACCTTTCGGACAGACAAAAATTCTTCCAAAGAGTGTGAGATTATTCCTCAAAGGTCTTCTCTATTAAACAAATGGTTTTCTAAGAATCTTAAGGACTGCCCTATAGCAGTACCATAGGGAGACCAAATAGATATGAGATTATCTTGATGAGATTGTGGGTGTGACTCTTGTCTCTGGAATAATTTATAAATTGACACATACTCCAAAGCTTTAAAAGTTTTGTTTAATGGTGTTCATAAACTTAAAGGGATAGTTAAAACAAACAAACAAACAAACAAACAAAAAAGATTACTGCCCTTCAAACTTCCACAAGCAAAAAAAAGATTGCTAAAAATCTTCTCAGAGATTACACATATATACTACCCCCGATGAAAAGAAAAGGATGATTTAGATGGTGAAACAAGTAGTCTAGTAGGCAGATTCAAAAGCCCCAGAGAATAACTGAGTCTTAATCTAAAAAATAAATAACCCAATGAATTTTCAAATAACTAGAGACCAATGACTGGGGTGTGCCTCCTGATTTTCTCATTTTAAACTGGGAACGTCTATTGTGGTTACATACGTCTATCCCACCATAGTATGATGACTGTGTGGTAGAGTAGAGAAAGACATTTTCTTTACACCTTTAAACATATATATTATTACTTCCCTGGTCCTATATATGTCTGCTTATCACTTGGGTTAATATAAGGATCCCAGTTTTTCCCCTACTGCATGACAACATATTCACAAAATATAACTGAAGTAATTTTTTTCAGCATTCAAATCAAATGATGTCCCTCTTTGCCCAAAATTCTGCAATAGCTTCACATCTCACTTGGAAAAAAAAAAAAAAAATAGTCCTTACTATGAACAGAAGACTAGCCATCTTCTGTACCAGGATACTGAATGGCTGATTCTAATATTTCTTTCTGTGTAATTGGATAGTAAGCCCATACTCTTTGCCACATAGCTCTGTGTGCTCTGCCATTGTAGATTAAAAATATTTATCTCCCATATTAATATTAGACTTGGCTACGTAATTTGCTTTGGTAATGAAATATGAATCTATTTGACATAAATAGAGGCACAAAATATGCTTTTTTTGGTCTAGTTTCCCATCTACTGTTTTCCCTAAAAAGAGCACACCTCAGCTGCGGGTCCAAAGAGGGACAAATGGAGCAGCTCTTGACTCTTTTTACAGACAAATAACAAATGCGTCTGGCCCTCATCCAGAAGTAGAAGAGCCCAGTCAAGTCCACGCTAGATAAGCTGAACTCCAGGACACCTGATACTTGAGGATGGAAAATACATTTTTTTTTTTTTTTTTCTGGTAAACCAGGTGTCTGTATGCCTGCTTCCTTGTTGTAATCAGAAACATTTTCACAACTATGACCTCTACCCCTCCCATATTTTAACCATCTGGATTTTTTCCTTGAGTATTTGTACATCTGATAATTGCATATTTGTTGTTAATGTCTTTTAATTGCCTGCTTCCCTCTCAAGCCGACAAACTTTATGAAAAAGGGAAAGTACGTTTTTGGTTTGGTTTTTGGTGTGTTCACAGCACCCCAACTATTGCATGGTTCATAATGGGACCTCAAAATGTATTTAGTAAACAAAGTGAAATATGTACATACTTGACAGTGTGTTAATTCACTATGAGTTTTTATTCATGTTTCTGGTCAGAGTGACCAGGATACATCTGAAAAAAAAAAAAAAAAAAAAAAAAAAAAAAAAAAAAAAAAAAGCTATGTAGGTTAACCTGTATTAGGTAAAAGACTATTGGAGGTGTAAATCATTTATGTTTTATTCTGATTTGATGTGATTTCTGTGTGTGGTGAAACTCACACAGAATATTCTGCATAAGGTCAATTTATCCTGTGGTACCAGAGAATATTTCTGCATAAGGTCAATTTATCCTGTGGTACCAGAGAGGGTTAGCTACAGAAATTATCAAAGGACCTCACTAGAGTTTATCTTTACCTACATGGTGAGTTCATGAAATGAGCATTAGAGACAGGATTTTAATGAGTACAGTTTACAAAATACTGCTTTCATTAGATTCTATAGGAAATAATAACACTGAGTGAAAGTAATTTAAAATATTTTAAAGGATTATTGATTTCATCAAAACAGAAATACATATAATCATTTAATGAAGATTTTACTTTATTGTCATTCTTTATAACACCATACATAGCAAAGATGTATTAGCTTCACTAAATAAGTCTTGCATCTGAGATTCTTGTTTTCTAACCAGCAAAATATTAAAAGGCAAAACTTTCCTTTTTGATATTTTTCTTCCTAATAACATAACTTTCAAAATGTATCTCTTCTTTATGATTATTGTAGGTTTGGTAACTGAATATTGGAGGCATATGTCAGTCCTCTAATAATGAGCATCACACGAGGTGTCCGTTGATTACCAATGCAGAATACCTAAGCCACTTGTTCACTTCCGGTTTAATATTACACAATTTTATTGTTATTGTAATAATGCTTTTGTCATAATATTTTTTGATACTGTTATATAATAATGCTTTTTTAAGAATTGTTTTTTATAAATTAGTTATTCATTATCTTTTTATAAATAACATTCAAATTATTTTATAATGAAATGTTAATGAAACATTTTATTTTTTGTTCTTAAGTTTTGTGGGTACATAGGAGGTGTATATATAATTATGGGGTACATGAGATATTCTGATAACAGAACATGAAATAAGCACATAATGAAGAATGGGGTATCTATCTGTTTAAGCATTTATACTTTTAGTTATAAACAATCCAATTGGACTCTTTAAGTTATCTTAATATGTACAATTAAGTTATTAGTGAATATAGTCACCCTGTTGCGCTGTCAAACAGTATGTCTTATTCATTCTCTCTAACTAATTTGTGTCCCCATTAACCATCCCCACCACCTCTCTGCCCCCTCCTTCCATTTTGAGCCTCTGGTAACCATCTTTCTACTCTCTATGTCCATGAGTTCAATTGTTTGGATTTTTAGATCCCACAAATAAGTGAGAACACATGATGTTTTTATTTCTGTGCCTGGTTTATTTCACTTGACATGGTGATCTCCAGTTTTATTGATGTTGTTGCAAATGAATGGATCACATTCTTTTTTATGATTGAATAGTACTCCATTGTGTATATGTACCACATTTTCCATATACATTTATCTGTTTATAGACACTCTTTTCATGCTGCTGATAAAGACATACCAGAGACTGGGTAATTTATAAAGAAAAAGAGGTTTAGTGGACTCACAGTTCCATGTAGCTGGGGAGGCCTCACAATTATGGTGGAAGGTGAAAGGCACGTCTTACATGGCAACAGACATGAGAGAAATGACAGTCAAGCAACAGGAGAAACCCGTTAAAAAATCATCAGATCTCATGAGACTTATTCAGTACCATAAGAACAGTATACAGGGGAAAGTGCCCCCATGATTCAATTATCTCCCACCTGGTCTCTCCCAAAACAGGTGGGAATTATGAGAGTTACAGTTCAAGATGAGATTTGGGAGGGGAAACAGCCAAATCGTATCAGACACATAAGCTAATTTAAAATCTTAGTTATTATAAACAGTGCTGCAACAAACATGGGAGTGCAGCCATCTCTTTGATATACTGATTTCCTTTCTTTTGGGTATATACCCAGAAGTTTGAGATTGTCTATTCAGATTGTTTGCCCATTTTTGATTGGATTATTTGATTTTTTTCTGTAGCATTGTTTGAGATCCTGAAGTATTCCGATTATTAATCCTTTGTCAGACGGGTAGTTTGCAAATATTTTCTTCCATTCTGTGGGTTGTCTCATCACTGTCTTGATTGTATCCTTTGCTGTGCCGAAGCTTTTTAACTTATGTGATCCCTTTGTCAAATTTTTCTTTGGTTGCCAGTGCTTGTGGTGTATTGCTCAAACAATTTTTATCCAGACCAATGTCCTGGAGATAATCCCTAATATTTTCTTGTAGTAGTTTCATAGGTTTAGGTTGGAGATTTAAGTCTTTAATCCATTGTGATTTGATTTTTGTATATGGTGAGAGATTCCAGCACCATCTGTTGAAGACTATCTTTTCCCCAGTGTATGTTCTTGCCAGCTTTGTCGAAAATGAGTTAACTGTAGGTGTATAGATTTCTTTATGGGTTCTCCATTCTGTTCCTTTGGTCTATGTGTTCATTTTTGTGCTAGTACATGCCATTTTAGTTACTATAGCTCTGTAGTATAATTTGAAGTCAGGTAATGTGATTCTTCCAGTTTTGTTCTTTTTTCTTAGGAAAGCTTTGACTATTATGGGTCTTTTGTGGTTCCAAATGCACTTTAGGATTCTAATTTTTATTTGTAAAGAATGTCATTGGTATTTTGATAGGGATTGCATTGAATCTAGATTAGTTACTATAAATATTTTAACAGTATTATTAATAATTATTCCAATCAATGAACATGGAATCTTTTTCCATTTTTTTTTGTTTGTTTGTTTCTTCCATTTCTTTCATCAGGGTTTTATAGTTTTCATCATGGAGATCTTTCACTTATTTGGTTATTTCCTAAGTATTTATTTTTATGTGTGGCTATTGTAAATAGGACTATTTACACTGTGAACAATTTCACACTGTTCAATACTGGCATATAGAAATACCACTGAATTTTGTATGGTGATTTTTTATCCTGCAACTTCACTGAATATGTTTATACGTACTTATAGTTTTCTTGTGGAAAACTAATAAAAACTCTTCATCCACTTGCCTTTTAGTGTCTCATTTTTTTTCTAGATATCTTTTTGTTCTGACAATGTCTTGAAAAGTTGTAGTTGTAATTGTTTCTGTTTGGTTCATTTTGTAGTCTTTTTACTTGGGAAAAAAGTAGTTTACACACTATAGTTACAATGTTATATGATTCTGTGTTTTTCTCTGTATTTACTATTACCAGTGAATTTTGCACCTTTTGTTGATTATATGTATTGCTCATTAATGTCATTTTCTTTCTGTTTCAATTACTCTTTTTAGTGTTTCTTGTAGGAAAGGCCTGGTATTAATGAAATCCTTCAGTTTTTATTTGTCCCATAAAGTCTTTTTAAAAATTATTATAGTTTAATATTAAAATGATTCTCCATTCTCTAAGTGACATTTGTAGGTAATGTGATAAACCTGAAAATATGGCTTTTTAAAATATTTTGATAGGTTATTAGGATACAGGTGGTGTTTGGTTGCATGAGTAACTTCTTTAGTGGTAATTTTTGAGGTTTTGGTGCACCCATCACCCGAGCAGTAAACACTGCACTCTATTTGTAGTCTTTTATCCCTCTCTCCTCTCCCACTCTTCCCCCAAAGTCACCAAAGTCCACTTTATCATTCTTATCCCTTTGCGTCTTGATAGTTTAGCTCCCACATATCAGTAAGAACATGTGATGTTTGGTTTTCCACTCCTGAGTTACTTCACTTGGAATACTAGTCTCCAATCTTATCCAGGTTGCTGCGGATGCCGTTAATTTATTCATTTTTACGACTGAGTAGCATTCCATCATGTATATACACCACAGTTTCTTTATTCACTCATTGATTGATGGACATTTGGGTTGGTTCCACAATTTTGCAGTTGTGAATTGTGCTGCTATAAACATGCTTGTGAAAGCATCTTTTTCATACAATGACTTATTTTCCTCTGAGTACATATCCAGTGGTGGGATTGCTGGATCAAATGATAATTTTACTTTTAGCTCTTTAAGGAATCTTCACACTGTTTTCCATAGTGGCTGTACTAGTTTACATTTCCACCAGCAGTGTAGAAGTGTTCCCTGATCACCGCATCCACGCCAACACCTACAGTTTTTCCATTTTTCAATTATGGCCATTCTTGCAGGTGTAAGGTGGTATCACATTGTGGTTTTGATTTGCATTTCCCTGATCATCGGTGATGTCAAGCATTTCTTCATATGTTTGTTGGCCATTTGTACGCCTTCTTTTGAGAATTGTCTATTCATGTCCTTAGCCCACTTTATGATGGGATTTTTTTTTTCTTGCTGATTTGTTTGAGTTCGTTGTAGATTCTGGGTTTTAGTCTTTTGTCAGATGTATAGATTGTGAAGTTTTCTCCCACTCTGTGGGTTGTCTTTTTACTCTGCTGACTGTTCATTTTGCTGTGCAAAAGCTCATTAGTTTAATTAAATACCAGCTATTTATCTTTGTTTTTATTGCATTTGCTTTTGCGTTTTGGGTCATGAAATCCTTGCCTAAGACAATATCTAGAAGAGTTTTTCAATGTTGTTGTCTATAATTTTTATGGTTTCAGGTCTTAGATTTAAGTCATTAATCCATCTTGAGTTGATTTTTATATAAGGTGAGAGACGAGGATTCAGTTTCATTCAACTACATGTGGCTAGCCAATTATTCCAGCATCATTTGTTGAAAAGGGTATCCTTTTCCCATTTTATATTTATATTGCTCTGCCAAAAATCAGTTGGCTGTAAGTATTTGGGTTTATTTCTAGGTTCTCTATTTTGTTCCATTGTTCTACGTGCTTATTTTTATACCAATGCCATGATGTTTTGGTGACTGTGGCCTTACAGTTTAGTTTGAAATTAGGTAATGTGATGTCTCCAGATTTGTTCTTTTTGCTTAGTCTCGCTTTGGCTATGTGGGCTCTTTTTTAGTTCTATATGAATTTTAGGATGGTTTTTCCTAGTTCTGTGAGGGATGATGGCGGTATTTTGAAGGGAATTGCATAGAATTTATAGATTGCTTTTGGCAGTATGGTCATTTTCACACTCTTGATTCTATCCATCCATGAGCATGAGATGTGTTCCATTTGTTTGTGTCATCTATGATTTCTGTGTACTTACTATTACCAGTGAGTTTTGTACCTTCTGGTGACTATACATTGCTCATTAATATTCTCTTCTTTCTGATTGAGTTATTCCCTTTACCATTTCCTGTAGAAAAGGTCTGGTATTGATGAAATCCTTCAGCTTTTATTTGTCCCACAGGGTCTTTTTAAAAATTTTATTGTGTTTTATTTCAATATTGAAATGATTCTCCATTCTCTAGGTGGAATTTGTAGGCAATATGATAAACCTTCATGTTGAAGGATATTTTCAGCATATAATACTATTCTAATACTACTCTAGGGTAAAGCTTTTTGTTTGTTTGTTTTGTTTTGTTGTGTGTGTGTGTGTGTGTGTGTGTGTGTGTGTGTGTGTGTGTTTCCCCTCAGCACTTCCAATATATCATGCCAGTCTCTTCTGGACTATAAGGTTTGCACTAAAAAGTTGGCTGCCAGAAGTATTGAAGCTCCATTGTATCTTATTTGTTTTCTTTCTCTTGCTGCTTTTATAATTATTTCTGTATCTTTGACCTCTTGTAGTCTGATTATTAAATGCTTTCAGTGAATCCTCTTTGGGTTAAGTCTGCTTGGTGTTCTACAATCATCCTGTACTTTGATATTGGCATCTTTCTCTAGGTTTGGCAAGTTCTCCTTATTAGGCCTTCGAATACACTTTCTACTCCTATTATCTTTCTCTGCCTCCTCCTTTACTGCCAACAACTCTTAGATTTGCCTCTTTGTGGCTATTTTCTAGATCCTGTTTTATATGCTTTATGTTTTATATTCTTTTTCTTTTGTCCCCTTATATAGTTAGGCTTTGTGTTCCCACCCAAATCTCATCTTGAATTGTAATTCCCATAATCCTTACATGTCTAGAGAGAAACTGGGTGGGAGGTGAATAGATCATGGTAAGTGGGTTCTCATGAGATCTGATGGTTTTATAAGGGGGATTTTCCCCTTTGCTACTCACTCATTTCTCTCCTGCTGCCTTGTGAAGAAGAATGTATTTACTTCCCCTTCTGCCATGATTGTAAGTTTCCTGAGGCCTCCCCAGCCATGTGGAACTGTGAGTCAATTAAACTTCTTTTTTTAATAAATTACTCAGTCTCAGATATTTCTTTATAGCAGTGTGAAAATGGACTAAAACATCTCCTCTGACTGTGTATTTTCGAATAGTCTGTCTTCCAGTTCACTAATTCTTTTTTCTGCTTGATGAATACTTTTGTTAAAGTACTCTGGTGTCATTCTTTAGTATGCTAATTGCAATCTTCAGCTGCGGAATTTCTGCTTTTTAAAAAATTATTTCAATCTTTTTGTTAAATTTATCTGATAGAATTTTGAATTCCTTCTCTGTGATATCTTGAATTTTTTTGAGTTCCTTCAACACAACTATTTTGAATTATGTGTCTGAAAGGCCACATATTTTTGTTTCTTCAGAATTGATTCCTTGTGGTTTATTTAGTTCCTTTGGTGAGGTCATGTTTTCCTGGATGCTTTTGATGCCACTAGATGTTCTTTGGTGTCTGAGCACTGGAGAGTTGGCTATTTATTGTAGTCTTCACTGTCTGGCTTATTTGTAGCCATCCATCTCAGGAAGGCATCCCAGATATTTGAAAGTACTTGGATGCTGTGATCTAAGCTGTATCTGATTTAGGCAGTACCCCAAGCCCAGTAATGCTGTGGTTATTGCAGACTCATAGAGGTACTGCCTTGAAGGTCTTAGGCAAGATTTGAGATAATTTTCTGTATTATCAGGCAGAGGCTTTTGTTCTCTTCCCTTACTTTCTCCCAAACATACAGAGTTTCTGTCTCTGTTCTGAGTCACCTAAAGCTGAGGGTAGAGTGACACACACACACCCCTGTGGCCACCACCACTATGACTGTGTTCAATGAGACCTGAAGCCTTCAAAGTTCTAGGTCTCACCCAAGGCCTGCTCTGACCACTCCCTGGCTACCAACTATGTTCACTCAAGCCCTGGGTCTCCACATTCTTCAGGTGGTAATACCAGCCAGAATTGTGTGCTTCTCTTCAGAGCAACAAGGTCCCACAGACCCTGGGCAGGTCCAGAAGTGCTGTTCAGGAGTCAGGGATTTGACTCAAAATCCATAGAAATCTACCTGGTGCTATATGGTATTATGGCTGAGCTGGTGCTCAAAGCACAAGATGCAATTCTTTCCATTCTTCCTTCTCCTTCCCAGTGGCAGAGAAGCCTCACCTCATAGCCATTACCACTTGAGGCCACAAGAAGTACTGCCAGACTACATGTGATGTTCCCTTAAGAGCCAAGATGTCTTCCGTCAGCTTGTGGTGAATGCCACCTGGCCTGGGACTCACCTTTTAGGGCAGTGGCTGCCCTGCTGGGGCTCAGAGCAGGTCTAGAAATGCCATCTAAGAGTCAAGTCCTGAAATCAGGGACCCCATGAGCCTGCTTGGTAACTCTACCCACTGTGGCCATGCTGGGACCTAAGATGAAAGAAAAAGTACCCTTCACTTTCCCTCTGCTTTTCTCAAGCAGAAGGAGTTTTGCCCCAGAGCCACCACAGCTGGCGATGTACTGTGGTGGCTCTGGGGACTTCACCTGAAGTCCACAAGTCTCAGAGGCTTTCCCAACGCTCTCAAGGTAGCACCTGGGTATCACTGCTGGTTATTCAGGGCCCAGGGGCTCTTCAGTCAGCAGGTGATAAATGCTGCCAGGACTGGGTCCTCTCCACCAGTGCAGCAGGTTCTCTTCTGGCCAAGGATGTGTCTAGAAATGTTGTCTGGGAGCTACAGCCTAGCATGGGGGTCTCACAACTGACTGACGCTCTATCCTGCTGTGGCTGAGATGGTATCCCGGATGCAAGACAAAGTCTTTCCCACTCTTTTCTCTCCTCTTCTCAAGAAGAAGACGGAGTCTCGTTTGGAGCTACAAGCTGCACAGCCTGGGGTCAGAAGAGGGGATGCCAGCACTCCCTTGGCTGCCCTAGCTGGTGTCTCAGCCTGTCACATGCCCCCTAATACACTGTTTCTGGCCCTAGTTTAGCATTAGGACTCTCCTAAGAATTGCAGTCCTGTGGTCTAGACTGCCTTTCAAGTTTATTTGGAGACACAAAGTGTTGTACCCCTCGATGGGGAGGTTTGCAGGCACTCAAGTTCAGACATTTACAAATATTGTAAATTAATTGCCAACGTTTCACAATTAAGATAATTCACATAAAGTTGATATTTCACAGGTTCCTCTCCAACCCATCTAGTCCAGGGCAGCCTATCTCTAAAAGATTTACTTGACTCTTGTTGACATTTCAGCTTGAGACTCCAGGATTACTTGAGACCCCTGAATTGCTATGGTAATTCGATTGTTGTGGCATTGTTAGGGATTGAAGATTCTCCTATGGTTAGTGCTGGTTTAAATGCTTCCTCTGTGGGCAGTTGTCAGCTAAGTTTGGTCTGATTTTCCTTTCTGCTTTAACAGAAAAGCACAGGGTTTAATGTTGCAAGATTGCTGTGTTCCCCCTCTCCCAGAACCAGGAGATGCTCTCAGCACCATGCCACCACTGCCAGAGGTTGGGGACAGGGTGGTGTGGGCAATTCTGGACTGTCTTTTCTGTCTCTTCAGTGTCTTTGTTAGTGATACAAGGTTAAAACCAGGTACTATGAGTGCTCACGTGGTTTTTGGTTCTCTGAGTGTGTATTTTCTCTGTAGACAGTTGTTAGCTTGGTGCCCTTGCTGGGGAAATCATCAGTGAAACTCTCTATTCTACCATCTTGCTCCATCCCCAGACATATAATTTTATACTATCAAGGAATTATTCTGGACATTGTAACTCAAAATTTTTATGGAATTAATGTATGCTTTTTCACATAAGATTATTCAAGAGAAAAGTATCTCAGAGTTTTGACATAGAGTGAAACTAAATCTGTGTCGTGAGACAGCAAATTCCTTACTTATGAAATTTCATGTCTCCTTCAACTCCTGGAATTGATTATTCTATTGAGCTTTAATTTGCATAAAGTAAAATAAATGGATTTAAAGTGTCAAGTGTAATGGGTTGTAAGGGATGTCTAAAACCAAGTAATCTGTTCACTTTTATTAAGATATATAATGTTTAACCCCCAAAATTCTATTTAGCCTTTCCCAGACAAGGAAAAGTTACCTTAATATGGCAATATCATTGATATATAACAATTTAGAGCTCAGCATAGTATTAAAATGTCATCCTTATCCTATGACGAAGAAGGTAAAGAATCAGACTCTGCATGTGCTCATGTTTCTTATACTTCTTCAAAAGTGATGAAAATTATAACTATTTTACAGCTGATTAAAAATAAATGAATTAAAAATTTTACTTTAGGTTTAATTTTGATAATTTTATAAATATTTAAAAGCACGTAATTCTACATTTTGAAATGTTTGATATGGTAAAGAATGACAGCACTAACCTAATAACAAGGAAATTTAGGATTGCTTTGCATATTTGAAAGATCATATCAATTGTTTGGCTGGTTTTTAATTGAAAGAAAAATATGTTTAATAATTTGCCTAAATAGGAAGTCACCACTAATCTTGCTAACATTTAATATGAATTATTAGCTATTTGTTTCAATATTTTCTCTCCTAATTTGATGATTGTCCTCTAGATTGCTACTAATAGTTTTCCCTCAATATCAGTTTCTTCTCTTTTTCCTCTTTATAGTAAAGGACCTGTATTTCATTTGCTTGCTTATTTTGTTTGGTTTTGGTCTGGATGTATGATCCTGTAGAAAGCTAAAATCCTACTCCACATCATCTCTTGTATTAGATGGTAAATGTGGTAATGTGACTGTGACCTGGCCAGTGGTACACACGGGGAAGAACTGTGCTTTACTTTCAGGTATTTTCCTGATAAGGAATGGTGCCCCCTTCCCTGTCCTCCACCTTACTACACTAGAAATGGAAATGAGATACATTTGATCAGGTAGATGAAAGAAACATGCCAGAGATGACAAGTCTAAAGCATAGTGGGAGTGTGTAGCCCCAGATAACTTGTGAAGGTAACCTTTATAAAAGCTTTAGCCTTTGTCTTTCTAGATGGTTATATGAGAAAAAAATAAAGTATCTTGCTGAAGCCACTCTATTGTGAAGTTTCTGTTTGGATTAGCTAAAACCAAATCAGAATTCATACTGTGATTTTATCAATCCAAAATTTTCTCAATAAGTAATTTGTTTCTGAAATGAAATATATATAGTCAAAATATTTTCTACTTTTATTATATTTATTGTTTACAGCCCTCTTAGTAAATTTAATAAATCAAATCATTAATATTTCTTAGATTTATCATCTATTTTTAGTTTTAGCAGAATTAATTTCTTGAAAGGTTATTTTATTTACCATGCCATATTATAACAGTTCACAGACTCAAATGTAAAATCATATTCCTAATACGTTTAGTGTCTTCCAATAACAATAAACATTGCGTCTAATTGTTATCATTAATGACTTACAAAATACAGACATCAATAGTAGGTATGTCTTCAGTGATCAATATATTCAGTGAGTAAATATTTTTGAAAACATTTTTTTACAGCAGTTAACTATCTCACCAATATACAAAACAACTTGAAAATACCCATTTTAAATTTTGGGAGAAGTACCCATTTAAAATTCTGTCCTTGTATCTAATAACTTCCTTGTTTAACTTGTTTAAAAATAAAACAAATGATCGGGTGGGAAAGAACTAAGATTGAACATATCTTTTCTACAGTAACCAATTATGTATTATAGAGTAAAGAGTGGAATTAATTCTGGTAGTTTAGCAATGTGACTATTAATAAAATAAAAATGTGATTCTTTCTCATACGTATATTTCACTCATACATAAGAAGTGACGTTGGTCATTTGAATATATTTTATGAACTGCTATGAGTTGAGAAACAGAGCATGAATTGTGTAGTTGAAGAATTTTTCTTACCCATTTAGTTCTAATTATGCAATTAACAAGTTCTTAAATATGTAATCACCTCAAAACTTTTTCAATCTTCACATTTAATTAATATCCAGAGTTCTGAGGTTTCAATCTTTTTTATGGGTTGAAGAACTCTATTCGTTATAGCTACGGTAGTTTCTAGTGATATATTATTTTTCCCTACTGGCAGAATATTTGTCTATGAATATTAATTTTTCACATTTAATACTATTATCTCAAACACAATGAAAAAATGAAAAGTAGTGACTATAGAAAGTCAGGTCTCAATTGATTTTACTTTGTTTCTAGGAGTGTATCACATCTGCTGCCTTAGTTAACTGAACACAATGATTACTACAATGGTAATAGAAAATAAAAGTAAGGTAAGATAAGAAATATTAGAATTTACCACTATTGTCAACAGATAAAATGTCAATATAGTTTTTTTTTAATTGGCTTTTACAAATGATTTTGAAATCGAGCAGCATCTCACAAAATAGAATGAGTGCTCTGATGAACTGAGCAAAAGGGGTTGGTTTTAGGGCAGAAAAGGGCTGAAGAAAGCCTAAATGAGAAAACAAGAAGCTGAGTAGTCTTTTCAAAGTTACTTTTTTATAGTGTTAAAGCAGATGGGACTTCCTTATCATGGCAGCTCAATTAAGTTGGGCTTCTTCTGATTGGTTGCTGTGAATCTTCTGTTTTTCACAGAATTAGTCCAGTTTGATTACATGGCATTGAGCTCAAGGGACCCCATTCTGGTTTAGTCTGCTCTGTTGGGGCCTAATGCAGGAGCTCAGTCTACGACAATGACCTCTGAAAAATTTTTATTTAATATTACTATTTGTATTAAAAATAAAAGAAATATATTTAATTTAATAAAATATATTTCATTCTGTGAATTATTATATTTTTCTATTGATAATTTTATTTTTCTTCCAGGATATTATCTTCTGTTTCCATTAGCCAATGAAATAATAATAATAAAGAAGAAAGAGTGAAA